>NW_026875066.1:0-170069 GCF_032173495.1 Musca vetustissima
GGTTTATTAATAAGGCTTAGTCTTCTCTTTCTGTCAATACCAATCAGAAAGGACAAAGGGTCTCATGCATAAAAACGAGTAAAAGCGATGAGTTGAGTCAAGTAAGCAATTGCTCGTAAGTTGAGTTAGATCGAACAGCAACTGCTTTTGCTCAGTTTCGTATGCATAAAAATGAGTTCAAACCAATTGCAATTACTTGAGCAAATTGACATCAAACTTCTAATTGTTATTGAACATGTCGTCAAGTGGAAGTGAATTAGAAGTTGTAGTAAATACTAATAATAAAATAGAAACTGACGATATATCTACATTTTTAGTACAAAATATTAAAGAAAATAAATATTTACATGAAAAAAGTCAGTCAAGCATTAAAAATAAGAAAAAAACAGTAAACGGAGCGGTATAGTCGGACGGGGCCGACCATATGATACCCCACACAACTTCCACCAATATATAACTTTCTGTAGTTCTATATTCTGAGCTTGGGCAATATTTCGCGGTATTTGCACCCTTTTCATCGACCAAAAAATATTACTAATATTCCGTACAGCCCTTCTAATTACTTGTCCAGATTCCCTTCAACGTGGGTTGTGTTATGATGTTCGGCTTTCAATTGTGGCCTGTAGATCGACTCGGTAAGAAAAGAAAAAAAATAAGTTTTGGGTCCACCACATACCAATATTATTATCTGATCATCACCGAAAATTAAAGGCGTTGCCCTTGATCATACCTGAAACCTCATGGAAAATTTCAAAGCGACAAGCACTATATTTTCGCCCTCTAGTGTGGTAATGGGTTACTAAATAATATATAAGTACGTAAGCACCTGTAAATATTTAAGTGTAACTCCCGCATCCGAGTACATACAACAATATAAATGGTATCAAATTTAAGGCCAAGCACTCCTCTTGGATATACTATAAACTTCCCTGGTCTTAGTCCTTCAGGATTAAAAATATACGCTATAGAATACAATTCTTGCAAGTCTTCATTGGGTAGAACCTATCCAACGTTACAAACTCCTGGGTCTGCACAAAGCTAAAATACCCAGACAAAATAGTTGTGTTGTGTATAATCAATAACTCCAATTGCAAATGGAAAGCAATATTTTTCTTACCATTTCATTTGACCATCTTTTATTTGATCTGCATCTTTCGGGAATTTTATCCACTCGTTTGCTTTGGTAGATATAATTTTGCAACATCCGCAATTGTTCGCGACACAGTTGAAGGGCAGGGTCAGCTAGTTTTTATTATACCCTCCACCATAGTATGGAGGGTATATTAATTTTGTCATTCCGTTTGTAACTCATCGAAATATTCATTTCCGACCCTATAAAGTATATATATTCTTGATCAGGGTAAAATTCTAAGACGATCTAGTCATGTCCGTCCGTCCGTCTGTTGTAATCACGCTATCTTCTGAAGGAATTGAGATAGGGTGCTGAAATTTTGCATACGTTTGTCTTTTGTCTGCAGGCAGTCTGCAAGTTCGAAGATGGGATATATCGGTCCACGTTTAGGCATAGCTCCCATATAACAGTACCTCCCAATTATCGGTATTTTGGGGTTCTTGAGCTCGTTTTGCAACCGAATACGCTGAAATTTGGTACATTGAGTTCTTATTAGGTACTAAATGTCTCCACAAAAAATTATAAAAATAGGTTCACTTTTTCTGGTAGCCCCCATATAACGGTACCTCCTAATTTTCAGTATTTTGGGGGTTTTGATCGTATTTTTCCACCGAATTGGCTGTAATTTAGTATTTTGAGTTCCTAATAGGTACCAAATCTCTCCACAAAAAATTATAAATATAGGTAAGTCCCCATATAAGGGTACCCCGAATTTTCCGTATTTTGGGGTTCTTGAGCGCGTTTTTCAACCGAATTCTCTGAAATTTGGAACATCGGGTTCTTATTTGGTCCCAAATATCTAAACTAAAAATTATAAATATCGGTCCACTTTTTCTGGTAGCCCCCATATAACGGTATCTCCAAATTTTCTCCTGCGGAGGATATCGAGATAAAAAAACCTATAACGTAAGGTTCGATAATGAACTATATATGAACTATAAACCGCATTTAGGCCTAGCCCATCTGTGGGAGGTACCAGCTGCAGCGGACCGATATTCCCCATCTTCGAACTTGAACTAAGTTTGGAAGAAATAATATTTTCTGAAACAAATTTGGTCCAAAGAAACATGGGGTCTAGAACCATTTAACTTTGTCAAAGTGTATACAACCTCCTTAGCCATAAAGCTGGTGGTATATAAACCATTAAGAATTTCTGAAATTTGTTTTATATTTTACATTATGGTTTACATAATCGGTTTGTAGAAATGTCGATATAGGTCCACTTTTTGTATTTGCCCTATATTTTTATTTCAAGTACCTGTCAGTATATCTATGGTGTAGGGTATCCAAAGTTCGGCCGGGCCGAACTTAACGCTTTTCACTTGTTTATTTTATTGAATTCATAGCCGTCTTCTCCAATAATGGTAGAATTGTTGAAATTCAAAAAAGTTCAGAAATTTAAATGTTTTTCCACAAACAATTTTGTCAGTTTGTGAAAAAACATTTAAAAAATATATTGTCAATAATTTTCCATTTCACACAAATTTTATTCCAATATGTGATGATAATGGAGAGATGAAAAACATCAGACGTTACCGAAATTACCGAATGTACTGAGTAACACAGGTAAGTGTACTTAAACCTGTGTTACTCAAACAAGTCTAGAAGTCCCTATGCATAACCATTGTTAAGATTTACGCACAAGATAATTTATAATTTCTGAGATATGATTACTTTTGATGTTATAACTGAATTTTTGAAGTTTATCTATCGTATATTACTTCCAGATGTCACGACATCATCTCACTTAGATATTTTAAGCGTTTTATCGGAAATATACAAACACTTTTGTTCTATTTCATATATAGAATACATTCATATTTACATGTGTAGCTTTGCATTAAATTTACATACATTTTTATATATATTTACTACTATATTTGACTTACCCATACATCTTTCTTACTTTGTGTTGACCTATGGCAGTCCTCACAAAAACCATTGCAATTAAATTCTGTGTGTTATCGAAAATCGACTCCAGTAGTATCGTACACTTGAATAAGGACGCAGACATGTTACAGATGGGTAAGGGGTAATTTATTTAAAAACTTTTTAATTTGAAACTTGCCATAAGGCAGGAACGAAAAAGTCTTGGAATCCTAACTATGCAAAGTGGAGTGGAATGTTTTTGTTTCCATTTACAAATTTGCATTCGTAATGAATGGTCGGCTGACTTTGGCCGTCAGTTGTTCGTACATTGTTGCTACGTTGCTACCCCGTCATATCATCGACAATGGCAAACAAAAAAGAAAACGAGGAGAAAGCAAAACATGTAACATTTCCTTTTTAGAAATGAGCGGCGAACATACCCCATTAGAAAAACCCGCATATTCTACACATGACCGGTCAAATGGTCGTGGTGGTTTGGAATGCGAATGGTAAAGATAACTTACCAAAAGAACAGTAAAACTTGCTGTGTAGAAGGAAACGGCACAGTCTTCAGCACACCCCAATTGCAGTAACCAATAAAAACAGTTGAAGCTCGAAGGGTGACTTTGTTCCCGATGAGTCCGCATAAGCTTATAACCATGACGTTGAGGGGTAATTCAATTAAGGACATCGTTCTTCGCAAAAACAAGCCAAATCGTAGCTATGCAGCGGAAACGTCCATACCAATATGGTGGTTGGTGGTCAACCTAGCCACAAAGGACAAGGGTGTAATTATCATTCACAATGTTCTCGGTATACACCCAAATGCTAGACATTCGAATATGTCTGCTGTATCTACTGCTCAAGCTTGTAGGCTAAATGTACGACAAGACATGTGTGGGGAAGCATTTTTTTTTTTTTTTTTTAACTGAACAACTTGGTTGACGCCATTATCGGTTTTATACGTTTTGTTTAGAAGCCGACATCGTAAAATGGTAATATATAGTTCAAAAAGCAAAACAATAAGATAGACATGTATACACACGTATGTTCTTGATATTATACTTACATACAAAATAGAGAAATGATAAATAAACATTCTAATTTCTAAATACAAATCGTGATTACAAAATTAGACAAAAATCACAACTTTATCCTTTCGTCTAATACATTTCTAGCAACTGTAAACGACTATGTCTGCAAATATTCCTTGTATTGAAATTTCGATTATGCAGAATAAATATTTGTCATTTTACAGAATCCGATTGAACTTCTACAATTATGACGTGTAGATGTTTTAAGTTGGGGTATCGTTCCTAATCTATTTGACACTCGAAATATTGTGTAATCCCCCAATCTTTAACCATTACTTCTATTTTCATAAATGAGATTATTAATTTTATTCTTGTTTTCATAAGAGCAACTATTCAATTGGCAAAAGTTTAAACAAATGTCGCATTTAAGGGCAGGCTAAGGCAAGTATACATACATTACAAGTTTTGAATTTTGTTCTCACTTGTTTATCGTACATTCGTCCAATTAACATCAAACGGAAATTTATGTAAATTTTAGGTTAATATTACTAACAAACTGCAATTTTTTATTAACAGCCGTATACACAATTTTTAATTCATATTTATTGGGTTTATTTTGTATTTCTAACCAGTGAGCGGTGCAGTATAGTCGGACGGGGCCGACCATACGATACCCTACACAACTACCACGGAACTCAAATTTTCTGCGGATGTATATTCTGAGCCTGGGCAATATTTCGTGATATTTGCACCCTCTTGCCCGATTAGTGGTAAACAGCACCTCTTTCGAAAATTATAGGCGTTGTCCTTGACCATAACTGGAACCTCATGGAACCTTTCAAAGCAATCAGCGCTATAGCTCCGCTCTCTAGAGTGATAAAGGGTTACTAAATAATATACGAATTACGGAGATACCTGTAAATATTTAGGTGTAACTCCCACATCCGAGCACATACAAAAATATAATTGGTATTAATTTAAAGGTCAACCACTCCTCTTGGATATAATATAAACTTCTCGGGTCTATGTCCTTCAGGGGTAAATATATACGCTATAGAATACAAATATTGTCATTTTTCACACAAAAGTCCAGGGTCCATTTGAGCCGCTAAATATTGACCAATCTTTATAAAAACAGGCATGCTTATTCTTTGGCCTGATCCCCTTTTCTATGGAAAATTTCACGATGTTTGGGCCATTATTGCGGCCTCTGGAGCGACCAGAAAATCCGACAAAAATTTAGTATTTGGTCCATTTCATCCCCTAAATATTAATCGATCTTTCCCAAAACCAATAGGGGTCTTCATTGGGCAGAACCCATCCTACATGCAAAATTTCGTGAAGATTGGTCCATAACTGTGGCCTGTATCGTGTTTACAAATTATAATGGACAGACGGACGGACGGACACACATGTCTAGATCGGCTCAGCTAGTCGAGATATGACGATCGGTATACTTAAAGGTGGGTCTAGGACCAATATTTCGCGGCGTTACAAACTTTTGGGGCTGCACAAAGCTATAATACCCTGACAACATAGTTGTGTAGGGTATAATTACATTTAGCCAAATATATCTAGCAACATCGACTTTTACAATAAATTGACAAAGCCTACAAAAGTTTATTCAAAGATCATTGCGTTTGATTAAAAATTCAAACAACTTAACGATGCTATTCATGCTCACATTTTACGCAGAAGAAATTAAATTCATATTTGACTTTAATGGACAATAAAAATTGATGAGACACAAAGTACGATAAAATTGCATTTCTATTTTGAGCAGTTGTTTTTTTTAATATTTACGCTTCGCAGCCCCTACTAAAAAAAATAATCAACCTAGCATTTTAGAAATGTATATGTGCAATATTTTTATAACTCGGGAATTACTTATGTATATGAAAAAAAATTAATAGTTTTCGGATAATTGATCTTTCGTTGCAAACTTTTCATGATTTTTACCTCCAAACTTTATTTGAGTGGAAGCTGTGTCTACTGTCTAGGCGAACCAGTTTTTTATTGATTCTATCGATTGTGACTAAGCCTCTAATTTCACGGTCTTCGTGTGAAATTAAAACTAGAAGCCTACAAAATGTGGACTACGTCTCTTATTTATAATTTTTAAAAATATTGAACTGCATATACCTTTAACTGATGCTGACATTTTGAAGCTCGATTTTGAGTGTTTTTTGAATTTTACTTCTAGCTTTAATACGCAAACAGGAATTTCTAAAAATCGATTATATGGTTATTGTAGTCGCGAATCTGAGTAATTTGGCATATATTTTGTGTATGTAGTATGCACAGCTTCAGAGTAATACTCATCCAAAGATGAACATGTTGTGCGATCAAATTTCTAAAAGACCTATTATTCGGTCCAAATGTCTAGTACTTTCAATTGAATGATATGGGTACCCGCGATCAGTAATGGAAAATGGAATATTAAAAAATTTGGCAAAATTGTTAATATATTATTCTTTAATTAGAAAAAAATCTATATGCACTTGCACGTATTTGACAAATTGGTGACGTCTTCCAAATAACATTAGAGTAACTTCGGGTAATGTGGACCATGCGTCATATATAAGCAAATGCTTGAAATATGTCAATGCCGCCTTGATATATGTTTTCCTAATTAGTAAAAACAAACGTCTAACATGCTTTTTAGTACATAATTGCAATGTTGAAAAGTTAGTAAAGCTCTTATTGAAATCTGTGATTTGAAAAGTTTTTAATCACAAGAGTGAAATAATTTGTTTTCCTGAATTATAAAGAAGTTATATAGAACTTTATTTTTTTTTCAATAAAAGTGTACGTTTAGCTGTAATTGCAATCGGTTAGTTTTAATTATACCCTTCACCACACTGTGGTACAGGGTATTATGTCTTTGTGCATATGTTTGTAACAGGCAAAAATAATCGAGATAGACCCATGGTTCCTTTTGAGAATATGCATATAATCACTATGGGGTTGTAGGATTTGGGGTATGTAGGAAGTTTTGGAAATTGGTACTACTATGTACTAAATTTTGTACAATTTGAATTGAGGGTGAACCGATAGAGTTGGAATCCTGAAACTTGGATATAGGATCACAGTGGGGGTGTAGGATTGGGGTCTGTAGGAAGTTTTGGAAATTCATACGACTGTGTACTAAATTTGGTACAATTTGAATTGAGGGTGAACCGATAGAGTTGGAATCCTTAAACTTGGATTTAGGATCACTGTGAGGGTGTTGGAAGGGATCTGTAGGAAGTTTTGCAAATTCGTACTACAGTGTACTAAATTTGGTACAAATTGAATTGTGAGTGAACCGATAGAGTTGTAATCCTGAAACTTGGATTTAGGGTCACTGTGGGGTTGTAGGGTTAGGGCAAGTTGGAGGTTTTGGAAATTCGTACTACTGTGTACGAATTTCCAAATCCTGAAACTTGGATTTAGGGTCACTGTGGGGTTGTAGGGTTAGGGTAAGTTGGATGTTTTGGAAATTCGTACTACTGTGTACTAAATTTGGTACAATTTGGATTGTGAGTGAACCGATAGCGTTGGAATTCTAAAACTTGGAATTAGGATCACTGTGGAGTGTAGGTTTGGGTTAAGTAGGAAGTTTTGGAAATTCGTACTACAGTGTACTAAATTTGGTACAAATTGAATTGTGGATGAACCGATAGAGTTGGAATTCTGAAACTTGGATTTAGGATAACTGTGGGGGTGTGGATTTAGTAAGAAGTATTGGAAATTAGTACTACTTTGTACTAAATTTGATACATTTAAATTTGAATTTGGAATCATTATGGGGGTGTAGGATCGGGGTATGCAGGAAATTTTGTTGGATGTAGAAGGGTACGAAAAGTACTAAAATGTACCAAATATGGTACCCTATTTATTAGCGAACGGGAAGAGCTAAAATTCTGAAATTTGGAATGTTGGTCACTGATGGAAAGTTAGAAAGATGTGCAAAAGGGTTTTTGGAAATTGACCTATAAGTGTACTAAAGGTACTAAACTTTACTGAATAGCTGGAATCTTGACATTTTAAATGGAATACAGGTTCGGAAGTGGTGTTGATGTACGGAAATGGTTTAAGACATTCGTACTTATGTGTATTAAAGTGTAAAATGGTACTAAATTCCGTACTATTTACCTTCAGTTGAGTGTGTAGAGATGGAATGTTGATAATCGGAATTAGCTTTAAAAAATCGTTCTAATTTGTACGAAAAGTACTAAATGGTACTAAAATTGGATTTAGGTGAACAGATAAAGCTGAAGTCTTCAGATTGGGAATTAAAATTACCGTTGGAGTGTAGGACTGAGGTAGATTATGAAATTCGTACTTATTGGTACGAAAGGTATATATGGTACTAAATTTAGTACAATTTGGATGTTGCTTGAAAGGATAGAACTGAAAACCTGAAATTTTGAATTAAGATTTCTGTTGAAGATTGAGCTATAGAGACATCTTTGGAAACTCGTATTTATGTGTACGAAAAGTACTAAATGACACTAGATGGATGAGCTGGAAACCCATAATTTGGACTAATGGTTGATGTTTGAATATAGAATTGAGATATGGGAGCATATTACCTATGTGTACTAAATAGTACTATATTTAGTACAACTTGATTACGTTTGAACTGATAGAGCTGAACTCCCGAATTTTTTAATTAAAATTACTGTTGGAGTGTAGGATTGACATAGTTTAGGAAATTTTTAATTATAGAAACAAAAAAGTACTAAATGGTACCGAAAGCTTACAAATGTGTGAACGGATAGGGCTGTATTCTGAAATTTTGAATTAATATTACAGTTTCAGTGCAGAATTGAGATACGTCGGTAATTTTTTAAAATTCGTCATTATGTGTACTAAATGGTAAACAAATTTGGTACAATTTTGATTCGAGTTAACGGATAGAGATAGTAAACGTAAATTTGGAATTAAAATTACACGATTAAGGAAGTATTGGAATTTCGTACTTATGGATACGAGAAGACCTAATTGGTACTAAATATGGTACAATTCGTTTTGTGTGGGCGGGAATCCTAATATTTGGAGTTAAAAATAAGGTTGGAGTGTAGGATGAGGTAGTTTTAAAAATATGTAATTATCTGTACTAAATGGTGCTAAGTTTAGTACAATTTAGATTTGAGTGAAAGGATAGAGATGGATGGATTTGAAAATAAAATTAATCTTATAGCAAAGGATTGGGACAGTGTTGGAAATTCGAACTCATGAGTACGAAAAGTACTAAATATGGTACAATTTGGATCTATGTGAAGAGATAGTGCTGTTATCCTGAAATTAATGAATAAAATTACTGTTTCAGTGCGAAATTGAGGCAGTTTTAGAAACTCATACTTACGTCTACGAAAAGTAATAAATCTTTAAATGTGGACCCAAGGTTGTTATTGGAGAGCATTACTGAGGTATTTTTGGAAATTTGTACTTTGGGTACGACAACCAAAAAATTTGCTACAATTTGGACTTTGGTGAACGGGTAGAACTCGAATCCTGAAAGTTGCAACTTATGTTACTCTGGGATTGTAGGAAAAGTACAGTTTAGTGAACAGACAGAGCTGAAATTCTTAAATTTGGACTTGCGATTGAAAGCAGGTTTGGAATATTGAGATTGGTTTAGTATATGGGTACGAAAAGTGCGGAATGGTTTCACACAGAGCTGATATTCTTAAATTTTGGCTATTTGAAAGAAATTTGTACTTATGAGTACGAAAATCACTAAATTTGGAACAGTTTGGGCTTTAGTGGAAGTAAGATTACTTTTAGAGTGTAGGATTGACGTAGTTTTAGGAATTCTTACCTATGAGCATGAGAATTACTAAATGGCACTAAATTTGAAACAATTTGGATTCGGTTGAATCTTGAGATTTGGAACTTATATTACTGTTGAAGTGTAGTATTGACTATTTTTTAATAGTAAATAGAATAGAAAATTCACTAAATTTGGAATAATTTGAATTTGGGTAACGGAGAGAGCTGGAAACCTAAAATTTAGAATGTTGGTCATTGACAGAGAGTTAGAAAGAAGCACCAAAGGGTTTTTGGTACTAAATTAAGTGGAGGTGACGGTATAGAGGTAGTCTTGAAAATGTATTAGAGGTAGTCTTGAAAATGTATAATGAAAAGATCTAAATGGAATTACATGTGGAACCTGTACGTTTTTGCTAAATTGTGGATTTCAGAAAATAGTGCTTATGTGTATGGTAATAATGGTAATAAACTTGATATTAAATGTAGGAATAGAGGTAGAATTCAGAACTATAGTACAACTAATTATACGGTATTCACGATTTCCAAATGAAATATTTTTTTATTCCCTTTCCGCATACGAAGTAGCGGGTACTTTGCTAGTTAAGTATAAAATGATGTGTGCTAAGTTTCGTGAAAATCGGTTCAGATTTAGATATAGCTTCCATACATAGTTTCGTCCGATTTTAGGTAAATGGTGCACCAAAGTCTCTGAAAATCATTCGAATTGCACGAATTTTGGCATAGCGTATTGAATTAAGTCTAGAATGATGTCTACACCTTCTATATATATATTTTCGTCCGATTTTAAGTAAATTGTGCACTAAACATCCACAGCTAGGCCGATTGACACAACGTACTGAAATTAATATAAATTAAACTCTGGCAAGTTTGCTTCAAATCGGTTCAGATATAGATATATCATAGCTTCCATATATAATTTCGACTTATTTATGTTAATTGTACACCAAATAATCAATAGGTGTCTGATTGAGATTAAATTTTAAACAGTGCAGCATACCGAATAGCGTGGGTCAAGTTTGCTTTAAATCGAATTACATAAATCTAACCCACTGTGCGCAATCGACTCTAAACTTACCCAAATGAAATGAAATTTAGCATAGGTTCCAGAAAGACACAATAATCACATATTTCAGTTCGTTCAATTTCATGTCAAAAATCCTTCAAAAAGGCGACGTCTTTTCGGATACATATCGTTAGCTAAAATGCAAAAAGGCGTAACTAACAAAAAATCAAAAATTTACTTTTTGAATGAATATTGTGAATGTCAATAAACTACATGTGTTGACAAAGTTTTACACGTCTGCGGTCAAAAAAGGAGCTTCTATTAACAAAAAAACAGAAAGTCGTAACTACAAGTGGGTTTATAATAATAATAAATAATAATAATAATTGAAAAACAATTTTGTTTTATTTAGGTATACATCTGTCAGTGTATTAAAAGTGAACTTAGAAAAATCTTCATTTGACATGTTTATAGCTTTCATTCAAAACAGTTTTTTGCTTCTCCTACACAACTATGCTTTTGTTAGTTACGCCTTTTTGCATTTTAGCTAAGGATATGTAGAATATACCCAAAGTGGTGAAGGGTATCATATAGTCGGCCCAGTCCGACTATACTACTTTCCTTACTGGTTTTTATTTATTTTTTAAGACAAAAAAATATGTTTAAATAAAAAAATGCAAAGTCGGGTAATATGGACCACTATAAAAAACGGAAAACGGATTAAGGACATAATTACCACATTCGCGTATAATAATTTTCAGTGTGGCAGTTCATAATAAGTGTATTATCTCACTGATTTATGTCATCCATATGCTCAAATCGAATTTTACCGACCAACACATCTCTATTACAGCATTTAGAACAGGACCTAATAACAGCATTCAACGCTTACTACATTCGGAAATATTATGGTTCAAGAAGTCTGAAAGCAATTTCCAATCTTAAATTTTGCTGGATTTGCTCATTCGTTACTTAAAGTAATTCATTCTTCAACACTAAAAGCTTGCTGGAAAGCACTAAAACCGGATATAAACATTCAGGGCACTATTTCTATGCTTATAGAAGATGAATTCAAGAATTATTTGCGAACGACGTAATAAACGAAGCAGATTCAGTGGAAATGTGAAATGAAGAAATAGTTGACGTTCTTTCCGATTTTGAAAATAAAAACTTTTCACTAAAAATATATTTGTTTAAATAAATGAATTCTTATTAAATTACATAATATGAATGGTCTTCCGACTATATTTATATACGCACATATTTTACTACACAAATTCCAATATTTTATGATTTTTTCTACTTTGAAACCAAATTCTGAAGTTAGGAGTTTGGTTTCCTACAACGGGTAGTATTGTTGTATGGAACTACATACTTCAAAACGTGTACCTATATACCTTTTCGTCCGACATTATTGTTTGAGATTATTGCGATTCCATGCAATTTATATTCAAAACAATTCATTTATTAAAAACGAACCAAAAAATAGTGTTTCTACATTTTTCATTAAATTGAAAAATACCACAAAACACAAAGAGTATAGTTGCAACTTATTTCTTAGATCGTTAATGAAGAAAAAATTTTTCTGTGTGCGTTACAGAACCGAGTTCATTATAAACGTAGGGATTTGTATGAAAAAATAGTTCGTTATAAACGAGTTCGGCAGTACTTTATTGGGTCTCTGGTGAATATTTCGAGTTCTTGCAAACGGAATGACAAATTTAATATACAGTTTGAAAAGTGTAAAGGTACATACCGATATTCGCATTAAACTTGATATACGTTAGATTACAATGGCCTATCTTTCGCTATAGAAGTTTGTTATAGAATAAGTAAATACAATAAAAAGTAAAACAATAAAAATGCGTATATGAACACTGAATGTTAGGACCGAATAAATTCGGTTTCAATGGTTTGTATGAAAATTGGTTTTACAATTTCGGAACAGGAAAAGGTGTTTGAACGTTTAGAGTTTAAAGCTTTTCGATAAGTCGAAGTTCGGTTGTTGTCTTGTAAGAAACGATTAGTCGTTCAATACGACTTTTGCATCCATAGTGTCTAGCAAATATTAGCACAGACGTATTAAATATGTAGATACTAGATTAAATATTACACGTACAAGTGTGTGATCAAACGCATTCGGCAGAAATAGATTCAATCCAAGCATGCTAGTAAAACTTGTGCGAAGTAAAAAGAAGAGAAGTAGCTATGTATCCTGTACATTTTTATGTGTTATTTGCAAATCGAATTCCAGCAACAATGTTATTGGGATACTTAAAATGATTTTGTTATGGATGTCAACATTTTCTGGGGAAATTTCGTTGGCAATTTGAATATGTGGCGGAGGGTGTGTTTGCCCTCACACAGGTGGTCGTTTATTTGGTAAATTTATTCCGGTGACTCGAAAGAAGTCAAAATAAGCTGTTGCTGATCATTTTAGTGTTTTGTGTTCTCCGTTTACCCTTTTATTGCCGCTGTTGCCAATAATCGCATTTGGCTTGTAGTTCAGCGCAGACAGTTCAAAGTCACTGGCAACAAACAGTCAAAGCTTATGCTGTTGCATGAATGAATGAATGAATCATTGGTTGCCGTCTGTGGCAGCAATAGCTGCGCTCCTTTGGCTTCTTAGGCGACAGCGTTTAGCGTTTTACGATTGCAGCAGAAACGAAAAAGAAACAGCAACTAAACTTAAAATGTTGCATGGAATGGGATACTCATTAAAAACGCAATAAGCATAATAAACCGAAGAGCAAACATCGATTAAACATTATTTATGGGGCTTCACCTAACAATGTTTTCGTTGCTTGGCATTCGTCAGTCTGACTGACTGACTATCTGTCTATCAGTAGGTGTATATGTTTATATTCATCGATCTCAATGTTGAGTTTCCCGCTAGCAAGAGGAACTAGTTCGTAATCAGAAAGTCGTCGATTCTCAGCTCTACAGTGACTAGTTCCACTTTACACCCCTTTACAATGTATTTAACTGTTTACTTTAACATGGGGATGTCATAGGAGGCAACCAATTGACACTCCTTCGCTTACTCGAGGACTAGTATTATACTAGTTACAGGTTTACAGTCAAAGACTAGTTACATTAGACTACCCACCTTTCTAGTTCCGTAAGAACTAGTTCAGTTACGTTTTTATGATGAAATTAGCAATGAAACACTCATTTATTAATTTGATTTTAATTTTTATTTTTTTAAATTACATATAAGTAAAACCGTACTACTTTCATACTGCAATTTCGGTCGTGTCAGATCCTTCGGTTACAGGTATTGAATCTGGAAATAACAATGTATTATAATGATTATAATATTATAGTAAGAAAGAGAAAATATGTGTCTAATACCTTACCTAAAAAGAACATTGCAAAAATTACTAAGAGAATGTAATCCCCTTTTCCATAAATTTCCAGTCATTAATTCACGACCTTAATTCATGACCTTGATCTATAAGGAAAATACAATAATATTTATTCAATAGGAAATGAATAATATATAGAAGTACTTACATATATATCCTTCCATTTGAGTTAAAAATTCATTTGTTTTACATGATACAGATTTCCTTTAATATTTTACAATTTGATGCCACCGCACTTCAAGACGATCACAAAAAGACTGGTTATTTCCAAACAAAATTCATCTTGCATTCATGGAGAATAACGGATTTTTTATGCAGACCAATCACCAAAACCGTGTTTTTTTTCTTTATGGTCGCAAGAGACTCCTTCTCGTTTACTACAGGATAAAAATGTAGTCAATTGGTTCGGCTGATATTACTTTAGGATAAAATTTGTAACTGGTACGATATAACTAGTGCTGGGACTAGCTATATAACATAAAAAAACTAGTTTTTTGTGGCTGTTGGGAGAGAATGTTTAAATATTTTTTCTTCTCTTTTGAAAAAATAAAACTGAGTTTTTTTCTTTAATATCGCAAGTGGCTCCTTCTCGCTTACTATAGGATAAAAAGGTAGTCAATTGGTTCCTCTTGCATTACTTTAGGGTCAAATAAGTAACTTTTACGGTTTATAACTAGTGCTGGAACTAGTTACATACCATCAATTGGAATTTTCATTGCTAGCGGGTTACCATACAAACGTTACATACGTGTACGTAACAAAGACACGACACAGCACGCATTCTATTATATGTAGCAATGTATGTGCAAACATTCACAGCATATGGACATTATGCAATTGCAATTACTCGTAATACCAAACAATTCTGCTACAAAACTGGGACAATTTGACGAGGATTTGGGATAAAAAATAAATATGTTGTTGTATTTAAATTTTGTCCACGTATTTATTTCTGATAAAAATGATCGAATTCATGGAACATATATTTGAGGGGCCATAAAGACTATAATATGTGTATTTATGGACATCAAGGACATCATGTGTAAAATGGTGGGTAGTGGATAACACTTTTCTATGTTTCCAAATCCAAAATGTCAAATTTCATACTACAAAATTTTTCATTCCGTTTGAATCTTACAGAAATCCCCTCATATCGATATTATCACAAATGTTAAAATTCTACCAGAATGTTCGCTGGAGTTGTCTCAGTGTTTGAATTCGATTCAAATATGTCTACGAAAACGTTAAAAGATTTGTAAACAAATTATGCATGTTCACGAAAAATGAGAAAATAATAAAAAAATTATTAAGACGTATACTCAACCGAACATTATTTTAAAACAAGTAAAAACATAGTTAAGTTGGACATTTAACGTGTCCGTAATCGTTCAGGATGTTATGGCCAATTTTTGGTAGGAAGACTTGACATATGGGGACTAAGTTATTGCGCTATGTGGTAGTACCAAATACGGGAAAGGGTTGGTGCCGTCCAATGGGGAAATCAAGGCTACCCGGAAACTTGGGCCAATACTGATCCCTTTTTTTAGGGAAATTTTCTACTCATTGAGAATCCAAAATATAATGTTACAGCTGATTTCTGGAAGAACGTGCCCAATGAGCATCCAAAATATTAAATCTCTACCAAATTGGTTGAAACACGTACTCAAGCACCTCAAAATAGCGACCTTTGGGGTATAGGTGAACCAATATTAATAACTTCTGGTAGGAAGATTTACTACCACACCGCAACCCAAAATAACAAATTATAACCAAATATTACGATCTCTATCTCAAATATTGCGATCTCTTTCGTGATTTCAACAAACAGACGGACATACATAAATCGACGTAGAATCTTATTCTGATCATGAATACAGTCAAAATCTTTGATAACGACATCGTTTATAACGATATAGCATTTCCAGATTAAATGAAACCTTTTACAAATTAAATGAACATTTTTCCAAATTAAATGAAACCTTTTCCAAATTAAATGAAACCTTTTCCAAATTAAATTAAACCTTTTCCAATTAGAATGAAACCTTTTACAAATTGAATGAAACTTTTTACAAATGGAATGAAACCTTTTACAAATAGAATGAAACTTTTTCCAAATTAAATGAAACCTTTATTCTTATCCAAGGAAATATAATATTTGCAGTAATTTTAAACCAATATTTGAAAATTAAATCAAAGAATATTAACAAATATAGTTGTATGGCTATGTAATTAACATAAATATTCTTTAATTCGGTGTGATTTTATTTAATATCTTTACTAAATAAAACTAAATAAATAGAAATACACACTGGGGTACTTCTTGACATTTTAATAAATAAATATTTTAGAACAAGAATTGAATACCCGGTCCTAAATGCGAAATACATATTTGACTTAATAAATTGTTGATGATAAGGTAACTGCTTATCTTAATGAAGGGGTTTTCAGGGATTTTCAAAACCATGTCCATAACGTAGTTAGAACAATCTTGCCGAGTAAGCTTTTGAATACTTCGCTCGATTACATCAACAATGTTATGTTTCATTGAAACGTCACACAGCTCAGCTTTTGCACATAATTTTATTTTTGAAAATGCATTTTCGATTGGATTTAGCATTGGAGAATAAGGCGGTAAGAATTTATGGTTGCATCTTTTGGATTCGATCAAATTTTTTATGTCATATCGCTTGTGTATTTGAGCGTTATTTTCCAACTCTGGATTAATTTTCTCAAAAAAAAAAAAAAAAATCTATAAATAATTTAAATCTGTCTGCATTGACACTGGAATTAGAAACAATTGTGTGATGTACAACTCCCGCGTTGTTTATTGCTGCAATTATAGTGACATTACGACCTCTGACCGTAGGCAACACAATGTGTGCTCTTGTTCCTTGTCTTGCACGGGCTTGGGTTCTTCGTATGTGAAGATTAAATCCACACTCATCAATGAATATTAATTTTTCTCCTTGTTGGGGTATCCATTTTGTAAAGTTTTGAGCATATTTTTGTCTCAAGCCAAATGTTCTGGAGTCCTTCATTCGTTCTATTTCAATAGAGGCCATCTTAAACGTAATTTTTTATTTCCGTAATCCATATTCTATGCAGCTTGTGGAAATATTTATATCATTTTCTCTCAGCAGTTTAGTTTTTATGGCTTTGAGGGTAATTCCAGGTTGACTTTCTATATAGAACTCGATCAGACTTAAAATTTGTGGTGTCAATAACTTAGTTCTATTTCCTCCACGCTTATTTTCCTTCAATGTTCCAAAATTTTGTTTGTAATTACTTCACATTGTCGAGAGTTCACTGTTTTGGATTGTTCTAACTACGTTATGGACACGGTTTTGAAAATCCTTACCTTACCTTATCATCAACAATTTATTAAGTCAAATATGTATTTCGCATTTAGGGCCGGGTATTCAGTTCTTGTTCTAAAATATTTATTTATTAAAATGTCAAGAAATATCCCAGTTTGTATTACTATTTATTTAGTAAAGATATTAAATAAAATCACACCGAATTAAAGAATGTTTATGTTAATTACATAGCCATACAACTATATTTGTTAATATTCTTTGATTTAATTTTCAAATATTGGTTTAAAATTACTGCAAATATTATATTTCCTTGGATAAGAATAAAGTTTTCATTTAATTTGGAAAAAGTTTCATTCTATTTGTAAAAGGTTTCATTCCATTTTGTAAAAAGTTTCATTCAATTTGTAAAAGGTTTCATTCTAATTGGAAAAGGTTTCATTTAATTTGGAAAAGGTTCATTTAATTTGTAAAAGGTTTCATTTAATCTGGAAATGCTATATATCGATTATAACGACGAAATCTAAAAGTCCAGCATTTCTATTATTTGATTACTTGTTATTCTTCAAGATACCTCTATGAACCTCCATCGTTTATTACTGCTCTAGACATATTAATCGGACCGAGTTCAGAATTGGATTTTTTCCAACATTTTTTATCCTAGACGTGAAAAAGTTTGGAGAAAATCCCATTCTTTTATTTTTAAATATAAAATATATGTATACACATGTATACTTACTTTAGTGATATATATATATATATATATATAATTATTTTTGAATTATGATACGGTATTTTTGATCATATCGAAGTTTATCTGAAACAAACCCCCACTCGAGATCGAGAGTCGAATGTGAACCCAATGTGTAGCGTGCACCAATACGACATATATGGTATATCTGAATTTTAAAAATTTTCCAGAGAAATTTCAAAACCAACCATTACCCCCACTCGAGATCGAGAGGAATTGAACCCAATGTGTAGCGTCCACCAATACGACATATATGGTCCAGAGAAATTTCAAAACCAACCATTGTTTAGAGTTCACCGAATAAGACATACCATATTTTCCATCTGGCTGTCAAGGGGTAAATGTTTCAATTTGACAACAATTTGCAATTATTTAGTTTGCGGTTTAAATGTGATGTTCAATGCTAGCCAAAATGGCTGTACTATTTAAAACACGAACAGTGTGTGGTGTAACGCCCTGGCAAATGTGTGGCATCCACAGCTGTTTGTGGGAAATTATCCATGAAAATGCAAGCGCTGCAAGCGATACGCTGAAGGCTACAGTCGTATGGGTAGCATTCAATTGATCGACCGTTTATTATGGTTTATTAATACTTGCAAATTATAATTATTCATATTGTTATTGCGGTTTGGTCACTTACCAATGCTTCTGGCCGTGTTTCATGCATGCCCTGGATTCGATGGCTGCTCCTCCTCCTCTGATGCCGAGTGCGAATGGCCAACCGACTGTTACGGGCAGCGATAAGTGTTTATAAATGTTTCATTGTTTGGCTTAACCGAGGCTACAATTGGCTCATTTCTTGCGAAAATCGAAAGACTAACAAACAACAGCAGCAAAAGAGGCAGTTAACTGGCATAAAAAAGCAGCACGACAGGGCACGAACAACGGAAACAATAGACTCTGCAGACATCTGGCATATGTCTGGGCAGACAAGGAAAATATCAACCCAAATACTTATGGTTGGCTGGTCACAATTATTAAAATGCGTGTATGTATGTATTTATTTACTCTGTACCTTTATGTAAACCACAAATTCATCCCCAATAATTTCCTTAAACATGAATTACACGAAGCTGAAGCTAGGAAGTCGAAATGATGTTGTGTGAAGTCCTAATACTTACAGCTTTGTGCCCCATAGGAATGCAAAGGAAGTTGTTATAGAATCTCTAGCTGACCCGGCAAACGTTGGTTTGCCCAAAAAATAGTCCATGGGTTGTTTCATTTTTTATAATTCATTTTAAATATGGACTATATTGGAATTCAAAAAGTCCATATCAAATTTGAACAATTTCTTCTAAAACAATTCTATATTTTTTGTAGGGACTAGTAAGTAATATATGGAAAATATTGTATATTCTTGAAATTTATAAAGGTTAATGGCGTTTTCGACGTTTGTAAGTTTTTGACTGTCGAAAACATACAAATTCGCCAAACGTACCATATCTGTGGAGGATATTCGGATGTTAAAAGTGATTTTGTTGTTGGGTGTGACTTTATTGCCCAAACTAATTATACATCGTCTTATTTCATTTAATGGTTTGAATGAGTATATGAAGAATGTATCATTTGTGTACTCCTAAAATACTGAATTGTAGCTATTAGGGTGTTCATGTTATTGAACTAAACTCTATTAAAATCGAAGTCTATAATGCAAAACAATGGTGTCATTACATTTGAAATCAATTTCATGGTAGAAAATAAAAATGTTTTGAGAATATTACAATATTGCTAAAAAAATATGTGTAAAAAAGTCACACCCTAGATAGAGTGTGGGTAATGTCAAAAACTCCGAACTGTAACATATTCATCATTGCAATCTCTCAAAATATCAACTGTTATACAGGGTTATTTTAAAGGTCTAACCAATATGTTTCAATGGATTATTGGCTATACTGTGCCATATAATCGGACATTTCCCATCTAGGATTCCCTTTTTTTCCAAAAATTAAGAAACCCATTCCGCTTTAGGTAGAGTTTAAAAATTTTGTACGCATCATAATTTTCTTAAGTTTATTTTTTTCGAATCCCATTCGCTATAATTTGCTCTCATAATGGACGATATTCACATTTGAACGGTCACAATTAACGCCGCTTTTCCGTGTTTTAAATTCAATTGTTAGGAAATCTCTTCTTTAAAAAATAATTTTAATTTTTTTACAAATTGATATCAAAATTAAAAAAAAAGTAATAACGATGTTATGTTCATCCAGGCCGAAGTTTTTATACCCTCCACCATGAGTATGACATTGAAAATATCAAAAATTTACTGAGGCTCTTAGGGGAAACCCCAAAAATTCCCAAAATACCGAATAGTGAAGGCTACCATATATGGGTCAATATTAATATTCAGTACGGATATGCGGCTGCTCTGAATCTTGTGTCGATATTAAGTTAGCTTAATTGAGGTGGATAAGTTTTAACGTTTTACATAGAATTATTAAGTTTGAAAATATTAGTTAACCTGTGTGAAACAATGTTCAAGGTATGAACATGTGACGTTTTGATCAAATAAAAAACATAAATTAACATAAAGATTAAGCGGTGCCATTATACCGGCCATACGCATGGAAATTTCTTACCATTGCACTATGGTCTTTTTTACGTTTATTTTGGCATAAACTCTAATTTTAAAGCTATTGAATTGAAATTTGGTTTTTATACATTTTTTATGCTCCCAAGATGACCTACCAATTTTCATATGATTTGGGGCTCTATTTCATATAACTGCATATAACAAAATGTTTGTTCCTTACTTCGGCTATACATATTTCCATTACTGACTGCTTTATTCAAAACAAAGGCCATGTCTCTGTCGTTGTATATTTTGGCTGAAACCGTAGCAGCATTGAAATATAGCCGGTTGAACTTTGGCAAATGCTTTTTTATATAATTAACAAAATCTTTAACTTGTTTCGATATCAAACGCATTTGGTCTTCATTTAAACTGATATTATTGATATCCTGTAACACTTATTTCACAAGTGCATCTTGTGAGCGATGTTTGCTGCTCCAAATTTCAATAAGCGTTGCACGTGTTTTTACTGATAAACATGTGTTTGCCCATGTTTATCAGTAAAAAACACGAGTTGGCACAATATAGAACAAAAAAGGCTAGTTACTCATTAATTAACACACTTTTGTTAATAACTTGGCATCACCTTTTTGCAATGCTTTGCCATTCACAAGATACACTCCACGGAACAAAACTACAATTTATAGATTTTATATAAAGTTATATATAAACAAAACATTTCACAGTATTACAACAACAGACAAATATGACAAAAAGGGCATCTAGTCTTAAGTTTACATACCTGCACTAACGTTTTCCATAATTACACATTTTAATTTTTTTTCAATTTTGTCAAATTACAAGCACTTGAACTTAGCTGATTTTTACCGCCAGTTGTACCAAAACAATGTTACTTTCAAACTGCTAACTTTTAAAGCTCGCCAGCAAAAAAAAGGATTGCCACCCACATTGATATTAAATGTTTTTTTTTTTCTAATATGGGTGTCTACATTAAGGAAATCAGTTACATTTCCAAATATGAAAACAAAAAAAAATTGACTTTATGCCAAAAAATCATACTTTTTACCCATAGTGCATTGGGAAATACGGAATGAATTTAAATGGAATTTTGTTTCTATCTTCAAAACCTTCGAACCATAAAATCGGACTACGTTTAAATATGGGGCAAACATAAGGAGGCTTAAAACGCACAATAATGACGAGCGATTTTTTTTTTGCACTTATATGAAATCTGGGACGTTGACCGAAACTAACACTTATTTTTATTAGGAAACAAAAACAGCAAAATTAGTGGGAAAAAATGTCAAAACATCGACCTACGTTGTTATGTTCAGGATATACCAAGACGTCCATCAAAAATATTCGATATAACATAGAGTTCAATTATGTTACCAATTCGCTACCGATATATGGAATGTGTTATTTAACAACTTTAAGTGTGGTCAACAGTCCGGGGCTACACAAAAATATGAACCTATTGGACTGTTCCCGTACTGCAAGAATCTACTACTTTTTACTACGATAACGAATTTTCTTTATGATATGGAAGAAAATAGTAAAATCGGGAACAGACCATATGTAACGTTCAACAGCAATTTATTCATATATTTCTTAGTAATTGCAAATCAACTCCCTCAAAAATGTGAGGATATCCCAAATCCGAACTTTTCCTTCTGCTAAAAATGTTTGTTGTAATAAGTTCTACTAATTAGTAAAGTAAATACCGCATATACTGATATAACTTAATATTGCGGTTTTAACAATTATTTAGGTACTTGATTCTGCATTAAATATGGACCAGTAATAATAAACATGCTTAATACATTTGGATATTAGTAAATATTTTTTTACAAAAATATAATTTTATTGAAAAGTTCATTCAAGGTAGATATATAAGGTAGCCGCATCGGCGAATTGGGAACATGATATGTCAAAATTGTTAACAAGGCGAATAATAATAATTTCGCCATGACATACAAACCCCAAAGCAAATTAAATTCAACTAATCAGAATTCAGTATTTTGAAATATGAAAAAATATTTGTATACTTTTTAATATTTTGAAAATTGTAAATATATGTGAAAAAATCTGATTTGTGAATAGAAACCAACATAAAAGGAGCGACTTAAAATCAATCAAGTTGGCGTCAGCGGATGTATGGAGAGATAACAAGATTTGATCTAATTTTCCTTAGTGTTTTATGTCCTCATATTAAATGTGAAAAACAAATAAATAAAACATAACTGAAGGCATAGAAAACGTGTTGTGATGTCCATATTGAACCGCTCCAAGAACCTCAAGTGTCACCACACAGACAAACTATTCTGGTCGAATGGTCTAGTTTTTGCAAAAAGTCTTTTTAAATAGAGGACAAGAATATTTTTTTTTATAAAAGACCGAAGTGACTTATAGAAAATAAAAAGCAAACCATGTAATCTTTTAGAAGACAAAAAGGTCCAATCGAACCTAGATCTTCTTTTCAATTTCAAAATTGGGTTTTCGGATCCATGGTATTCTCGTCTCGATGGCCAACCGATATGCCTTTTTAATCCCTTTCTGTTCGACATTTTCAAATGTATTTATTAAAAATGGTTTTGAAAAAAAAACAACAAAAAATTATTATGACATATAATGTTTCTGGTTTGAAATAATATACAATGTATACAACAAATAATTTTAAATATATTACTTAAAATTAATTTTTATTACATTTTCCATAGTATTATCATCGATATTAAAAAAAGTGTGCATCACAATACAATTTTTTATAATGTCAAAAATAAACCTGTTTATAATATAATATATTTGCAGGAAAAAACAGAACTTTATGTTTATATTATTACAACTGAAAATTGGAGTTTCGTGTTGCCTTTAACTTCTTTTGTGTTTATTGATATGTGAATTCTATCCTGTAGGCCCATTCTGTAACTTTTTAACAACATACGACATTGTTTATTTTACAACAATTTCATTTGTTTGTTTTGTTGTTTTTACAATAACAAAAGAAAATTAAACAATATCGAATGTTGTTAAAAGTTACTGAATAGGCCTACAGGATTCATAAGCGTATCTTTTACTTTCTCTACTCTCTTTATACTGTGTTCCTAAGTTCCTAACCTAGTTTTCCAACCTTAGTAGCAGACAATTTACAGCATATTGGTAGCAGACCATTTACAATGACCTTGTCCTTATATAAAGGTCCCGACTTCTTACAGAAATGTTGAATGTACACCACATGGTGGAAGTTGTAAAAAGTTCGGTCGGGCCGAACATAACCACGTTTTTACATGTAGTGCATATTTGTACTTTGAACATTTTTTATGTCATAGAAATAAGAGTAGACAAGCAAAATTATTTTCCGGTAATTTATATAGTATAACCTTGCACTTGCAAGCGACAGGACAGTCGAAGACTGGCGCAGCGACAAGACAATCTAAAAAACAATTTTCGAATTCATGAATAAAAACGTTAATTATATACCCATTTCATAGTATGGATTTTCAATTCCCCACTTACAATTTTGCCGTGGGATATGATACCAGATTTCTAAAGTTTTTTGCCGATTATTTCCCGAGTGATCTGTACATACTTTGAAGTGAAATTTCCATGGGTGTTACTTGCCGAATAATCTACACATTTTCTAAACGGAATTTTTTGGAAAAATAAAAAACTCTGTGTATACCGATTTATATTGTTTTGATCAAGGCCTATATAAGGTCGGCCAGTAAGCACAGGTGAGTATAAAGTTTGCTGTCAAATCATATTTCGAAACCTATACATACATACAAAATTATGTTAGACGTCAAAACGAAAATATTAATATTTTTCAATTCAATTTTAATTTATATCGAATTTGTGAAGCACATTGGGACTATTTCAAGATTTCAAAGAACATTTTCAAGTGAATTGTCTTAATAAATTATAAATTGTGTTGTGTTTTGGCTGTGCTTTTTATATAAAGGTGAAAGAAATAGTTTTCGCCTCGGCAAAAAATTTGACGTTAAACTTAAGTTTTCTCTATGAATTCGCTTACTGGCCGACCTTATATAGGCCTTGGTTTTGATTTTTTGCCTTCTGTGTATTTGTTGTCAAGGAAGAATTTTAAAAAATTGAATTGAAAAGGAATCTCGATTACCAATTTTTCGTTTCGATGAAACCAAGGTAGATATATAAGGTAGCCGCATCGGCGAATTGGGAACATGATATGTCATAATTGTTAACAAGGCGAATAATAATTAATTCGCCTTAACATATCAAATTTGAAGCGAATTTTATTCCACCAATCAGAACACGGTAGATTAATAAGGTAACCGTATCCTGGCATCTGTTGGTAACATTATATGTCAAATAGAATTTTGTTATTTAAATTCGCCGTAGGTAGAAAAAAAAATAAAATTTTAAATTAAAAACAATACAAAATATTGTTGAATAAATGGTATGAAATAGTTAAAAAACAATATAGTCAAACGGGCAGACAATATGATACTGAACCATTGGACTTATTTTCTTCGGAGCTGAATCCAGATTCTATTCAAACTTGTACGACAATTGCCTCATATTTGAGGTCCCTCCAAATATAATTTTTTGTGGAGTTCAGTTTATAATTGTGACTTTTAAAGCCTTTAGAATAGTGTTAGTCCCTTACATGATATCATTCCAAAACTATTGTTGTTGCCTTTGAAGAGAACCGAAAGAGCATTACAAATTTTGGTTCATAATTGGTATTAAACTTTTATTATAATGTACAGACTGACGGACACATATAGCGTTAGTCTAGGACCAATATTTCGTAGCACTACATCTTTAATTTGAGTTTTACAATAACAAACAAATACACAAATTTTACTCTCAAGGATTAGGAAACATGTGAATATATGGAGGAATATTTTATAGGCCAAAGCGGAAGATGTTCGATTTATTATTAAAATGCCAGTACAGAGACTCCCTTGACCTTTTCCAAAATGTGCACCAATATGTTCCATTCTACTAGAAGTTATGTCTTTGGAAACGTTTATGGCTCTAACTGTTCTGTAATGGTTTTACCAGGTTTTACATGACGATTTCGAGGTTTTGTATACGTTAAGGGCTCCATTTTATAGTGACGTATGAATGGATCTGAAATCAATATTCATTATTTATATCACCCTTTTTGTTCTCACAAAAATGAATTCTGAGAGGCAATAAAATCCCCCGAAAAACATGTTCAGCATTGGTCCACCTCTTGGTATCTACAACAATTCATGTCGTCCAATCTCTTCAATAGTATTTCAAGCGCATTTGGTACCCTTAAATATATTTTTAATTCATAAATTTCGGATTTAAATAAAATTATACAATTTAATCAAAAATGTAAACAATTTTTTATTTAATATTTTAAAAATTCCTTGTTCTGATTCAAGGTAGATATATAAGGTAGCCGCATCGGCGAATTGGGAACATGATTTGTCATAATCAAGGTATATAAAGAAGGTAACCGTATCAAACCAGGTGATTGTAACATTAAATGTCGCAACAATTCGACGTAAAATTGAAAAAAAAAAATAGAAATTGAAATTGAAAACATATCAAAATAAAGAACAAAAAAGGAGAAAATAATCGACATCGATACTGGCCATTGGGAGGAGACATTGGGATTTCCAAATGATAAATAAGATTTCAGACGATTAGATCTCATATCTATAAGAGGCCTCGTTCCTGTCGAATTTAATTAGAAGAATGTCAGAATTTAACAAGGAGAGATGGGTTCAAGCTGCAGAAAATGTCCCCTAACCAGAAGAGAAGGCCTGTGAATGTTTACTATTTATCGAAGATTTGTCGAAGGTCTGCTTTTTAAAGATTATATGTTTTTCTTCGATTAGATTAATTTATTGGACATATGGACAAATACATTTTATTTTGTTGTTGAAAAGCAAACTTTTTGGTTATAAAAATGAATTTTTGGGTTTCTGTAAGAGGCCCCATTATTGTTTTATTAATATACCTAATGATCTAAGAAGAAACTTATTTTGTTCTCTAAAAGAAGGCCGTTTAGTATTCTTTTCATAAGGTTGGCTTGGGTAACCTTTCGGGATTTTGATCTTTTTAGATAATATAAGAAAAGGTCTTAACCATATATTATATGAGGCCTATTCCAAATTATGTTTTCAATATCACCTTTTGGAATAAATCCCATATAACCATTCATCCGAATCATTTATTTTTCGCCTTGTTAACAATTTTGACATATCATGTTCGCAATTCGCCGCTGCGGCTACCTTATATATCTTCCTTGGTCATAATTGTTAACAAGGCGAATAATAATTAATTCGCCTTAACCAAGGCCTATATAAGGTCGGCCAGTAAGCGAATTCATAGAGAAAACTTAAGTTTAACGTCAAATTTTTTGCCGAGGCGAAAACTATTTCTTTCGCCTTTATATAAAAAGCACAGCCAAAACACAACACAATTTATAATTTATTAAGACAATTCACTTGAAAATGTTCTTTGAAATCTTGAAATAGTCCCAATGTGCTTCACAAATTCGATATAAATTAAAATTGAATTGAAAAATATTAATATTTTCGTTTTGACGTCTAACATAATTTTGTATGTATGTATAGGTTTCGAAATATGATTTGACAGCAAACTTTATACTCACCTGTGCTTACTGGCCGACCTTATATAGGCCTTGGCCTTAACATATCAAATTTGAAGCGCATTTTATTCCACCAATCAGAACAATGAATTTTTGAAATATTAAAAAATTGTTTACATTTTTGATTAAATTGTATAATTTTATTTAAATCCGAAATTTATGAATTAAAAATATATTTAAGGGTACAAAATGCGCTTGAAATACTATTGAAGAGATTGGACGACATGAATTGTTGTAGATACCAAAAGGTGGACCAATGCTGAACATGTTTTTCGGGGGATTTTATTGCCTCTCAGAATTAATTTTTGTGAGAACAAAAAGGGTGATATAAATAATGAATATTGATTTCAGATCCACTCATACGTCACTATAAAATGGAGCCCTTAACGTATACAAAACCTCGAAATCGTCATGTAAAACCTGGTAAAACCATTACAGAACAGTTAGAGCCATAAACGTTTCCAAAGACATAACTTCTAGTAGAATGGAACATATTGGTGCACATTTTGGAAAAGGTCAAGGGAGTCTCTGTATTGGCATTTTAATAACACTGTGCTACAAAATAACAAAAAAAATTTTTTCAGGGGTTCTATTGTACCAATTCAGTTTAGTTGGAGTCCCTGGATCACGAAAATACCTTTGGTTTTTCTGGGTCACTTCGAAAATTAATTTTATAACGGTAAATATGGAGAAAAACGTAGTTTCATGCATTTTCCATTTGAAAATTGAATAACTTATTTACTTTATAACGGATTTATATTATTCTTTTTTTCTTTCGAAGAGTACAATTTTTCCTTTTAAACAAGATATATATTTGGTAAATCGGTTGAGGATTAGCTGAGTTACAGCGGTTGAAATGTGGAAAAATACGCATAAAATGACAAAATTTATTTTTCTTCGGACTGTACGATGAAATTATGATATCAAGTCATATAAGTTTTATTATATTACGGGGAAGAAAATTAAATTATCTTTCGAAAATGTTAAAAATCAAAAAAATCTGTTAAAAAATGGATGACTTATACACATTTTTGTATTGATTCTATGCATATTCTCTAAAGGAAATATGGGTCTGTATCGTTTCCTGTTACAAACCGTTATGTTTGCAACAGGCAAAGGGAAACGAGATAGACCCATATTTCCTTTAGAGAATATGCATAGAATCAATACAAAAATGTGTATAAGTCATTCATTTTTTAACCGATTTTTTTGATTTTTATCATTTTCGAAAGCTAATTTAATTTTATTCCCTGTAATATAATAAAAGTTATATGGCTTGATATCATAATTTCATCGTACAGTCCGAAGAAAAATAAATTTTGTCATTTTATGCGTATTTTTTCACATTTCAACCGCTGTAACTCAGCCAATCCTCAACCGATTTACCAAATATATATCTTGTTTGAAAGGAAAAATTGTACTCTTCGAAAAAAAAGAATAGTATAAATTCGTTATAAAGTAAATAATTTATTTAAGTTTCAAATGGAAAATCCATGAAACCGCGTTTTTCTCTATATTTACCGTTATAAAATTAATTTTCGAAGTGACCCAGAAAAACCAAAGGTATTTTCGTGGTCCAGGGACTTCAACTAAACAGAATTGGTACATTAGAACCCCTGAAAAATTTTCGTGTCGCACAGTGTAATAAATCGATCATCTTCCGCTTTGGCCTATAAATTATTCCTCCATATATTCAAATTTTTCCTAATCCTTGAGAGTAAATTTTTTGTATTTGTTTGTTATTGTAAAACTCAAATTAGAGATGTAGTGCCACGAAATATTGGTCCTAGACTAACGCTATATGTGTCCGTCAGTCTGTACATTATAATAAAAGTTTAGTACCAATTATGAACCAAAATTTGTAATGCTCTTTCGGTTCTGTTCAAAGGCAACAACAATAGTTTTGGAATGATATCATGTAAGTGACTAACACTATTCTAAAGGCTTTAAAAGTCGCAATTATAAACTGAACTCCACAAAAAAATTATATTTGGAGGGACCTCAAATATGAGACAATTGTCGGACAAGTTTGAATAGAATCTGGATTCAGCTCCGAAGAAAATAAGTCCAATGGTTCAGTATCATATTGTCTGCCCGTTTGACTATATTGTTTTTAACTATTTCATACCATTTATTCAACAATCTTTTGTATTGTTTTTAATTTAAAATTTTATTTTTTTTCTACCTACGGCGAATTAAAATAACAAAATTCTATTTGACATATAATGTTACCAACAGCTGGCTGGATACGGTTACCTTATTAATCTACCTTGGATGATACCATTCGATAAATGTATTCAGAATATTTTCCGAACTTCGGCTCAAACACCCGAATTTAAAATTTAGGGTCGCACCTAAATTCATGCCTATGAGTACGATTTTATTCACCTCAAAAGTTAAATACATGTATTTCAATGAATGTTACCCAAATACGCATTACGTATAAAAATATAAAGTTGAAAATTTTCAACATTGACAATGCGTATTTTGGATTTTTGTTTTTTGAAAATAGAATTCCAGTCGTTCAAAAATTTATTTTTATATAAATGTAAACATTTTTCGGTTAAGGGGACCCCCCCCCCCATTCTCGGGGTCAAAATTTTTTTTATTTAGTTCGAATCTACACTAATTCAAGAATGTCCCTACAAAGTTTCAAGGGAAAATCTCAAGAACTCTTGAAAATATAGCCGATTTATTGTGTCAGCATCAAGTGACGGCTAAAGGGCTTCTCAAACTTTAAACGCGTTTTTCTCTTTTGCGAATGGCGGGCACGATAACTCAAAAACTAATAACCCAATCGATTACAAATTTTTACACGTTTCTCTGTGAGTGTATAGCTTTCGTATGAACTAGGATAAAGCCAATCGGTAAAGATCTTCCTTATTTTTTAATTTGGTTTTCAGTCAAAAATCGACGATTTTCCTAAAATATTTTTTCAAAGATCCGCCATTTTGTTAATTTTAGAGCGACGTCAATAATCCTAGTTCATACGAAAGCCAGACATGTACTCTTGCAATTTTCGGATTCCGATGTTCCAGTGGGGAGTTATCATGCCCGCATTCCAAAATAAGGACTTTTCTTTAATTACAAAAAAACAACAACAAAACAATAACAAACATTTTATACCCTACACAACTATGTTGTCAGGGTATTATAGCTTTGTGCAGCCCCAAAAGTTTGTAACGCCGCGAAATATTGGTCCTAGACCCACCTTTAAGTATACCGATCGTCATATCTCGACTATCTGAGTCGATCTAGACATGTGTGTCCGTCCGTCCGTCTGTCCATTATAATTTGTAAACACGATACAGGCCACAGTTATGGACCAATCTTCACGATTGGTCGGCCCCGTCCGACTATACTGCTCCGCTCACTGGTTTGTAAATTATTTTTCTTCTCTTTTAAATCTTCAAATATATATGTGCAAAGTTACAAACCTTAACAAGCATTGGTATTGATTTACCAGCCCATTGAAAATCTTGAAAAATTAAAATCGACAATTGGTGGGGTTCCATTAATTAAGAAAATGTTTTCATCAATTTTCGCCATTTTCAATTGATACATAAGTAAATAAGGTCCTTGCGTATTTGGGTATTACGGACGTTCAACAAACCCTATAAAGGTGAGAAGGTGGATATTTTAGTACCGGCGCACTGAATTTAGGTACGGGCCTTAAACTTAAAAAATGTCCGCAAATCTCCCTGCTTTTCAATGTTTTTTTTTCCAAAATTCCCTTTTTCAACCAGAATTCCAAAGAACCTTTCGAATTCGTGGGCACCATCACACAATTTTGTTCCGATTTCAGTACGAATTCTTGTACAGAATTTCGTTCCGAATTCGGATAAAAACTCGGAACTAATTGTTAGCTGGGTCTTTTTAAGACAGTCTGCAGACAGTTGACAAATTGTTTATTGCTATTGCCTACTCAAAATAAAACCCGTTTGTATGGCTCGTACAATTGTAAATGAACGGCAAAATCTGAATCATTTCAGTTAATTTGAATTCAATGGCCAGATTCCATATACATACGATTGCGTCGATTCCGTCAGTCACTGTAAACAAATATTGACATCTACAAGTATTACACATATGTATGTATCTTATTAAGCTAAAATTCCATGTTTCAATCTGACATCACCACTCATGTTCGAGGAATATAATGAACTGAAACAACATGATTTCGCGTGATCTGTTTCTTATGCGATAATGTATTTAAATATCCCAAATTTTGACTCCATTCCGGAAGAATTTATTACAAACGTATACTGGCAATGAAGCTTGAATTCAAACTTTTGAATATTGTGAATCCTACCCTACAGTGACCAAAACATCATGCGAACAATAAAATTAATGTTTAACGCAAGTCAGCTCCTTTAAGAACTGCTACAACCACCGTCCATAATTGCCGGTTAGCCATCCGTCGTACATACAAACTAATGTACATTTACGTATGTACATTGTACACTCCCATCTGGATGATGTGTGCATGTGTTTGGATTTGGTGGTTTTAGAGCAAACACGAGCAACTTTTTTTTAGCTGCGAACGTGGCAACCAAATATTTGAAGCTGAGGCACTTCCCAATTATGACAGGTCGAAAGTGTTTATTCGGTTATTTATTACCGTATTTTGGATTCATAAATAATGTGCCAAATTACTGTACACCACAGTGTGCAGATAACCGGAAAACAACTGCAGCAATAACCTCAGCAAGCCGTGACCGCAACAACGTCGTCGTCTGCATCAACCACAACAACTGGTGGCCAAGTCGAAAAGAAACAAACAACGCCAAAGGAACTATTTATCTGCACTCTTGACTTTGACTACTTGCATGGGACAGCCCCTTCTTGTACGCTCAGAGGAAATATGAATAAGTTTGCACTTGCTATGCTACTCTGGTTGTTCCGATCGCAAATGGTCATGAATTACCAACAGCAACAGTCCGAAGTCACAGAACGAATATATACGCTGGCAATAAATGGTAATAGATTTTTTATTCACCTCAATTCCAGATATGACAAGAATAACAAATAAAAAATAAAATTAAATTGAAAAAAAAAAATGAAGAATCGGCGAGCTACGATAGAAAGTTATTATTTAACAATGGTAAATTGGTTTAATGAAGTAATAAAACATTAGTTCCAAATAATATTGTTCATGGGCTATACCCTTTAAATGTACCATTTTTTGAAGTTATAATCCTTATTCAAATTAACTGAAATGATTCCTTATCTGATAGATATAGTTGTTGATAAAACAAACTGTAGATATTTATATGGAGACATAAGTAATCTGCTAGTAGGTTTTATACTCTTAGAGAAATAAATACCAAATTACAGACACTAAGTTTGGACAATTCGACAATGTCAAACTAGGACCTGTATTGAAAAAAAATCGATATCGGAAGTTTGTTGACAGCACCAATGCAGCTTCACCAAATTTGGAGTGTAAAATTCTAATGTTAGATAAATGGAATTGTAAAAAAAAATGATCGGGTTCGATTTTCAACCAAATTGGCTGTAATTTTTTATTTTGGGTTCTTAATGTATAGAAAATCTCCCTACCAAAAATGATCAATACTGGACTAACTTTTCGGGTAGACCCCATATAACGGTATACACCATTAAAAAAAAACCAAAACTAGAAAATCTCCCTACCAAAAACGATCAATACAGGACTAACTTTTCGGGTAGACCCCATATAACGGCATACCACATTAAAAAAACCAATCAACTTCTTAATGTAGTCCCCCCATATAACGGTAGCTCCGAAATTTCGATATTAAGTGGAGTTTGCACACATTACTCGGAATTTTTGGCTGTCTTCAGGTATTTTAGCTTCTAATTGTGTAGCAAACCAAAAACGATTTTGATCAACTTCTTAAAGTAGTCCCCATATAACTATAGCTCCGAAATTTCGGTATTAAGGGGAGTTTGCACACATTTTTTCAAACAAGTTGACTGTAAGGCACGGATCGAAACTATTATACACAATACACAATACACAATACTTCATATATAGTTACTAATGTTTTCTCATTTCTGGTTTAAAAAATAGATAAATTCCAAGCTCTAATACATATTAATTTCCTTAATTTACTGTCAATTACCTATGTAATATTTCAGTTTATATCCAAATTTAATTGCATCACAATTCAGAAGATTTCCTTAAATTAAATATATTTCATTGTTGTCAGTGAACTTTCATTTATACATCTGTTAATTTTAGTTGTAAATTGATCAAGTTTTATAAAGTCAGAGTTTTATGAACAGATGAAAGTTCATAAAGGGGTTTATTAATTTTGTCATATGCCTCAGGATATATAATAGAAAATCACAAATACGAAATGAAAATATAATACATGTGTACGCTGTTTCTACACTAAACGAAAACATTATCTATGTATATATATAAAAATGAAGCAAGAAAAATGTATACTAACGCATCAATTGAGAACGGCTGGACCGATTTGATTCAAAATTGTTTTCAGTTGTCGGTAATTACAGTAAGAAGGTTTTTATGAAATAAAATTTTGAGAAAAATCCGCGAAAATTATTTTAAAGAAACGGCTGGGCCGATTTGACTTAAATTTATGTTAGTAGTCTGTAATTGAAGTGGAAAGATTTTAGTGAAAGAACATTTTAAGAAAAATCCGCGAAAATGTTGCAAAATATATTTTGAAAGATATTAGCATTTCCACACATTTTATATCGAATCTTTATGGTTTCATCTCTTCGGAGTTCTTTTTGGATATATTTTGGACGAAAATGGGCAGCGTATATCTTTAAGAAATTGAAATTTATGGATAATTCTCAAAATATGTTAATTTTCTACAATTAATTGGATTACCATTGCCTTGAAAAAACTATTGTCTATGAAAATCTATATACATATGTATGTATATGTATATAAAAATGAATTGTTCGTTAGTCTCGCTAAAACTCCTGAAAGGCGGAGGGGATATTTCTTATCTTAGTCTTGAAATGTTCGTGGAGCTTCAGGAAAAAACCGAAAAAAAATTGCAAAAGAATATTATGAAGCATATTTGCATTTCCACCAATTTGGTATCAATGTATTTTGGTAGCACCACATCGTAGTTGTTATTTTGAAATATTTTGGGCGAAAATTAGTAGCGTATCATTCCTTTAAGCCTACATTTGCCACTTATTGAAAATTTTCAAAATATTTAATTTTTTCAATTGTATTGACATTGTATTGAAAATTTTTTATGTGAGAATACAAAAAATAATTGAAAATTTTATAATTGAATTTACACGCGATCATTCTATGCACACGTTTTCCATAGAATGCAAGTAAAATTTTGGGTAAAACAAGGATGGAAAATCAACCATTATATGGTGGTTATATGTCTAATCGTTTGTCAATATCTTTGAACTTATAAACAGAACACCTCGCATATATCCGATACCAAAAATGAGTAACAGTAAGCTCAATTAGAAACTTACCAAAACTTGGACATAAATAGAGTATTTTTCGCCAAAATGTGTCTTAATCCCCAATATACCGCAATGAAATATTACAGCTACTACAATGGGAATGAAGATATATTAGTTTTTTTTGTAGGAAGATTAATGGGGGATATCATTATATTGGTCCTACCCGGAAACTTGGAAAAATATTTATAATTTTTTGTAAGGAGATTTTGTATTCAATGATCATCTAAAATATAAAATTACAGCCTATTTGGTTGAAATAAGTGACCAAACTCCCCAAAATACTGAATATTGTAGGTACTGTTAGGTGCAACCCCACAAAGGTGGACTAATATTAATAATTTTTAGTCATTTAGGATTAAACATAAATAAATGCAACCAAATAAAAAAAACCAACTACAGCTGATTAGATTGAAAAACGTGCATAAATCCCCAAAGGAGGCTTCTTGAAATTTTTGCTTCGAACATTTTCTACTCGATGATCATCCAAAATATAAAATTACAGCCAAAGAAGTAGTGATTATATTAAATTAGAAGAATGCTGTAAAAGACCGTGTTTAAGATCTTCAAAATACCGAATATTGAGGGCTACCGAAAATTAAACGGGAAATATGTGTGGCGTCTTTTAAAAACGTTAAGCTATAGTGCACAATTTCTGGGAATAAGTTTTTCATTCAAAGGAATCCGTTATGTCAAACTCTAAAGAAAAATTCGGTCAAGGACGGTGCAGGGACTATATCAAAAATTCCGCAATATTACGGAATGACTTATTACAGCTACTACAATGGGAATTGATATATATTATTTTTGGTAGGAATATTTGACACCACATGAGAAAATGCCAAACAATGGGCGATACTATTGTATGGGGGCTAACTGGAATCTTGGGCCATATTGATAATTTTTGTTAAGAGGTTTTGATCATCCGAAATAAATAATTACAGCCACTGGACCAAACTCCCCAAAATACCGAATATTGTGGGTAACATTATATTGAAGCTAATCTATCAATTGACCAATATTGATAGTGTTTAGTAGGATTCATTCTTCCGAATAAAAAACCGAATGCCAAATTAGATTTAAAAACACACCCGAATCCCCCACAGCATCAAAAAATGCGGAGTACTATTATATATGTAGTGAGATTTTTTGCTCAATACATATTCCTAATATTAAATTAGAAGCAATTCTTAAAAATATTGGGGGTACCGTTGTATGGGATCTACCCTAAAAAGTGAACAATAGGAGTAGTAGTAATGCATGTGCAAATTTCAAAACTCTATTTTAAATTGTAAAGGGTAAAAAAGCTAACATAACATTGGACTACCGATATGAGGCAGTCTTATAAATATATTGAGAAAATGTAATTAATTCCGAAACTCAAACTTATATGTGCATATAAGTTTATTAAATTTTTTTCCACAAATTCAAGTAATAATAAATGTATATACACCGAAACTTTGAATGCAAAAATAGCAACAAGACTCGCTCATAAACATCAAATTGTAGATATTCAGTACTGTAATGTCTCTTTATGTGTGCTCTGATAAATACCAAGGTATTGCAAAGATCTGTACACTCCACCTTATGATGTAGGATATACAAACAAATCTAAAATGGGCAAGACAACGTTTGCCGGGCCCGCTAGTTTTATATAAAAAAAAACTTTTGCTTTCCCCTTGACCATATCTTTCATGCTAGGAAAATGTTCAATTTTACACTCAATGTCCTAATTAACCTTTTATAGTTGTATCCCGATCCATATTGATTATAACTTTTAAGCCCTATTCTACTCACATCCAGTTTGAATTATTAAGAATATGCTGGTTCAAAACATTTAGTCCTGATTTATATTAGGCGAGTTTACCTGCGGCAATTTTTATCGTTCTCTTTTGAACTATACAAGGCAATTCGGTTTCCAAAATATTTTTTTATTTTTTGTTTTTTTTTCACATTTAAATATATGTATATAAAATGTCAACAAATACGAAATACACAAAACGAATTGCCAAAAAATTGTCGGTACGAGCAATTTGTTTTTTATTTCTATTCCCCTTGCCCCTCTCTCCTACAAACAAAGACTTGCCGCAAGTAAACTCGCCTAATCTAAATTGGGACTTGCATACAATGTTGTGGTTATATTTGCTTATGGAATGTTTACAACCCTTTCCTCGCCGCCATATTTACGAAAATAAATGTTACATTTTTGAAACTTTAAATAGGGAGTTGGCTATAGTTTTAATTCCACACAAACACAAAACAAATTACATATTCCATAATTGACTTAGTGGCTTCAACATGGAATTAGTTGAGTATGCTTTTTGTCTAATCTATAATTAGAGTTTTCATGAGTTATTTGCATTCATTAGAACGGACGAAATTGTTCCGCAAGAAATGCGTATTGGACGATATGCGGCATGAATTATAGTGACGGTAGTAGTGTTACAGCTAATTTGTGTACTTTTTAAATGTGTAGTTTTTAAAACAAACAATAATTTGAAGTAATTCTTCAATCCTAAATTACTTTACTGGTCCAGATAATTATATTTCTTTCATATACATAGTTTGGCTCATATACAGTAAATTAGTAAAGTAAGTATACAATTACTACTGTTTAGAATACTACTTTTTCTAAGCAGAGTATAAATCATATATTATTTAAATAAATAAATAATATTTGTTTTTTACTGTAACACAAGTATGTAATGACAATCGGGATAAAACCGCTCCATATAACCAAAAATGATATTTTGTTCAGGAATATAAAATAATAAAAAAAATGTACCATGGCATAATTATACAAGGTAGTCTCATGCTGTCATATGTTTCCATTTTTTTCATCAATTTGCCTTTGACAGGTTTCAAAATTTAAATGAAAATATCTTCCTTCGAAATGTACGCATGTTATGTGTTCAGTGCCAAAAATTACTAAATATATTATATATTTATATATATATATATATATATCTTGAAGTTCGCTTCCTCGTAAACTTATAAATAAAGGATGGTTAAATCTTGAGAGCAATGTTCAGCTTTATAAAATATATATTTTTTTTAATTTATTGAAAATATGTCAATTGCTTTATTTGAAATTGATATACGAATTCCATGGTATAATAATAGAAGGTAACAGCAAGTGTTGTTGTACAACAAACGATACTACAACCACATGGAAATTTGTTGTTGTAAGTTCTACTAGTGTCAACTCATTTGACAGAAAAATGTAAACAAACAAACAAATTATCACCAAATTATTTTTATTTTGAAAATGAAATATTTTTGAATCCTCAAAATAAAAATTGAAAAACATGAATGAAAATCTATCAAATTTATATTTCTATCGCTTCCACATCATTCCTATAATTGAGCCATTGCCACTTATATGTGTAACACATATGAAAATGCAGCGAATTGCGAGTTATTCCATGAAGAAAGATTTGCTTCCTCAAACATTCCCAGCAGGCAGATTGAGTAAATTGAATACCGGAGCATATTTAAAAAAGAACAATTTCAAATTGTATGCGTTCCCAATTTTCCTCTTGGGTGATTTTTAAAAACATAATTTGTAAAATTCATATTGACACTAGTATTACGTTGGAATCAAATCAGCTGGGATTGGCTGTTACCTTTTATAATTGTGCCATGTACGAATTCCAAATTAAAAAGGGTTGCCATTACCAATTTCTAAAATGAGACTACCTTCTGCAATTATGTCATATTATTTACAAAGGAGTAACTTTTAAAAGTAGCTTTGGTTTTTTTTTACAAAGTAGTCCGATTAGAATTTTTGATAATTTTTATAGCATTAGTTTTCGCATGGAAAAGTTTGTCCTGACCGACCCGTTCTTGCATAATCAAAAAACAGTCGTGATTGATTGTTGTCCTTTGCATCACGGCATTTATGTTCCATGAATGTTTACCACAACTGAAAATTCCATCTTTATTAAAATTATATTAAGTTCGTTCAAAAAATTGCAAAATTTGATCTAGACTCTTGTTATTAAGGTGAACACTGTCATGTATTAGATACTGTATTAATAACTACAAATGCCACTGTATTCATTTTTACATCGGTCAATGGCTCTCACATTTTTCTGAATGAATGACTATTGTGTGTGTTTGTTGGTTCCTCTATGTAGAGAAGAAGTGATATTCATTCATATAGTGAGTGTCCAATAAAATTCATTTCAGTTGCCGGGTTTCTTACTACCTAACGTGTGTTTGCATGCACAATATTACACACACATACACACTCCTATTCATTAAAATTACCCAAATTAAATGAAAATTAAATTAATAGTTAGCCCTTTTGAGGGACATACTCAGGTGATTTCAACTTTAAATATTTTGGGAGTAGAAGTCCAAATACATATTTGACTCGCTACTTCACCTAATGTATAATTAAACAAATTAAAGAAACCGAAACGAGACAGACCTAATATTGAATCCGAAATTGTTGCTTGTTCTGTTTTGAGGTGATGTGGCCCATTCGTTTGAACGCAAGTGCGGAATAACTAAAGAGTACAACATATGAAAAATAAAATAGAAATACAAATATTTTTTAAGAGATGATTTTTGGGAAATTAGTCGCGATCATTGTATGGGATATATGTCACAGTATGGACTTACAGTTGTTCTAACCATTCGAAATAACGAAATACTAAATTACAGATATTAAGGTTGGCTAGAATCTTCAAAATACCGAAAATGTAAAGGTATATTTATATAGGGGACTATGTCTAAATCAATCGGCGACGGATAATTTTGCTGTACTCGAAAAAACTCGACTCGACCTCAGATTCGAAAAATATTTTCTGAAATTTTCGCCATGTAGTTTTTACAATTTTTTCAAAATTAATTTAATCTCAAACTAAGCAATGATTCTTTATATTATAAACTGGAAAATTACCAAAACAATAGGAAATCATGTTATTAAAATTATGAACATGCCCTTGTCGTTATATTTGGGGATATGTCGAAGTCTGGACCTATCAGTTGCTAATGAGAAACTCGAAAATAAATTAGAAAATATTCTAATTAGGAGAAATAGTATAAACTAAGATTTGCATACACAAGCTTCCATATGGATGCTATGGAACTCAACAACATGTCTCTCTACCAAAATTGATCAATTTTGCAGTATATTTGTAACCACAATTTTCAAAAATTAGATTTTTGTACTCGCTTTTAAAAAAATAGTGTGAAAATTGGAATTTTGTGTAATCATTGGTTACAAAATTTCCTTACCAAAACATAAAGTTTAATTTAATAGAAGGAGTCGAGCCAAAAATGGATCTACAACGCAGTCCAGTCCAAGAAATAGATCTATACTAAAAATTTTCAGGTAAGGTAACAAAATTGAGCATAAGTGTGGATGAGCGTAACTGAGAAATCATCATTAAAAACGACTTACCAAAAGAGAAAAAAGAGAATTCGTGTTTAACCATCAACACTCAGTTATGGTACCGTGTATGGCCGAGCATGCCTGGTATATATACAATACATGGACCCATTTCAAAAATGTCTGCGTGTATGTTTTTTATTCGCCAAAAAACTCGGAATGTCAAATCATCAAAATATTAAAAATGGAGCCGACAAAATATTTTTTTATTTTTATACCCCACACAACTATGTTGTCAGTCTATTATAGCTTTGTGCAGCCCCAAAAGTTTGTAACGCCGCGAAATATTGGTCCTAGACCCACCTTTAAGTATACCGATCGTCATATCTCGACTAGCTTAGTCGATCTAGACATGTGTGTCCGTCCGTCCGTCCGTCTGTCCATTATAATTTGTAAACACCATACAGGCCACAGTTATGGTCCAATCTTCACGAAATTTTGCATGTAGGATGGGTTCTGGCCAATGAAGACCCCTATTGTTTTTGGGAAAGATCGATTAATATTTAGGGGATGAAATGGACCAAATACTAAATTTTTGTCGGGTTTTCCGGTCGCTCCAGAGGCCGCAATAATGGCCCGAACATCGTGAAATTTTCCATGGAGAAGGGGATCAGGCCAAAGAATAAGCATGCCTGTTTTGATAAAGATCGGCCAATATTTAGCGGGTCAAATCGACCCTGACTTTTGTGCGAAAAATGACAAAATTTTTATTCTTTACCGTATATATTCACCCCTGAAGTACATGGACCCGAGAAGTTTATATTATATCCAAGAGGAGTGGTTGGCCTTTAAATTGATACCAATTATATTGTCGTATGTACTCGGATTCGGGACTTACACATAAATATTTACAAGTGCTTTCGTATTCATATATTATTTAGTAACCCATTATCACTCTAGAGAGCGGAACTATAGCGCTGATCGCTTTGAAATGTTCCATGAGGTTCCATTTATGGTCAAGCACAACGCCTATAATTTTCGGTGATGATCAGATAGTAATTTTGGAATGAAGTGGATCGAAAACTTAGATTTTGTGTTAGTTTGTAGTCGATCTATAGACCCTAAATGAAAGCCGAACATCACAACACAACCCACGGTGAAGAGAATCTGGACAATAGCTTTACTGAATAATTGTAATATTCGGAAAATATGTCAGTGTAAGCAGGGACGTACGCAGGGGGGGTGCCCGAATTAAAGTTTTTTCGCAGTAAATTTATGTTTGCAACAGCGATTTTTTTTCATTTTGTTGCGTGGAAGCTGTGATGGTGATAATGTAAAGAAATGGGTGAAAATATGTTGAAGCCAACGAGTTTTTTTGTGTTCCTTCCTGATTTGTGGCTAAACTACACAACGCACGCATATATAATCCGTGACTAAGTTGCAGAATACCCCATGGACAATACGGTTCTAATATATGTTTTTTCGATATAATCACTGCATCCACCCAAAATGGATGCTGACATTTTGAAGCCGGATTTTTGGTGTCTTCGGAATTTTTCATATAATTAGGACGCGCATCCAGATAATGAACTAAAGTAATTATAGGATTGTAGAACCCTTGATTTTGCTTCGTTTAGTGTATATCTCATGAATGTGCTCACTGTAGCTTCTTTGCAATTGGGTTCCAAAGACGAAAATTTCGTGCGTAAATTTTTATAAATGTTTTTTATAAAAAAAAATTGTTTGAATCTAAAATTAAGAAAGTCCATTCAAATTCCGTGGAACCCCGCGTGATTTTAGTTATTTTACGTGCCAGATCTAATGAGCCCATCCATGTTCAATTCCGCCCAATAAAACGGCGGATATATGTACCTTGAATGTAGGAAAAACTGCAAAAACTTATTTTGACAAATTCGCGTATATAATCGCGTTTTTCTTCGAATTGATTTTATCTACATTCATGCTTGTATTATCATATTCGCGAATCTGTGTGAAAATAGGTCAAAAATATATCGATACGCGAATAATATGCGTATTTTTATCCAAAATCGATTGTGGAGGCACATCCGCGGTTCTTAACCGATCCTTTTAAAATAGGTGCCCTTTTGTGTATTTTCATAGGAGATTACTGAAATCGGATGCGCATAAAAATCGTATGCACGTTGCGACATTTTTAGTCATTTTTAGGGTTTTTGCATAGTAAAGTGCATCGAGCGGCACACTTTGGCCGCTCAATGAAACCTCGAAAAATGCATAGTTATTGGAAGAGATTTATTCGGTTTATACGAAAACCGCATGCGAATCAACTGATTTCAACTAATACGTGAAATTCATTCTTTTCAATGTTGATCATATTCATATACTGTAACTGCAATATATTTGGTCATTTTTAAAGTCAAAACTCTTAACAGAGGAATCTACCGATATTTAACAATCATCTCAATGAATTTGTAGAAGAAATCGTCACGTGTTGTAGAAGGTCTAGACTAAACCGTATTATCTTAACCATACAAAATAAATTAAAAACTGAGAAAAACATTTAGTGGCAATTCAAAAATTAATTTATTTTATTTTCAGATAGCAGACCCGGCAAACGTTGTTTTGCCTTATCAGAATTGCATCAATATGGGGTTGGTCAAAATTAAAGAATTCATGGAAAATATATTTCAGACCCTGTTTACCAAAATTGTACGTCAAATTTCCACAATCAAAAAATATTATGCATATTTGTTTCCTCATGACGGTAAACCTTCATTTACTGATACTCCAGTATATTAAGTAATATTGTTATTGTTAAATATTAAATAATGTCAGTATATGTGGTATTTCAGTTTATCAATTGATCGAATGTATGCCACCAAACATTTTTCAGTAGAAGGTTAAGCTTTGATCCAACTACTCTTATCACAAAAGATAATTACTATTCCTATTTTGATCACATTCGATTAATAAATCCTATAAAAGGTGTGTGTTCAATTACTCCAATCTCCGACTTTTTATGTTTTTCTCAAATTTTTCTTTGGTAAAACTCTTCCCACTGCAATTTAAAACAATCGAAGAACAATCACATCATGAATAATATATTTGAGGGACCATAAAGGCACATATAAGATAGACACCTAGAGCATCTAATGCGCAGTTGTCTCCATGTAGGATTCATATTTATATATATACTTCCTGAATATATTAAATTGACAATAATACCTTCCATAGCTAGCTAAATTGTTGAGGTATTTGTAATGGACATTTTGGTATATCCTATGTATACTTATTGACATTTTTCACAAATAAAACCGGTTTTTTCCTATTTAGAATACGTTCAAGTTTCAGCCAATGATTCAGATATAGTGTGGGATATATGTCATGTGTTGGTTTTATAAGTTAAAAAATTGGCTCACAATTATTGTAATGAGGTTTAATTATATTTGTCCATATTTTGGCATAGTACTATTTTATGTACTTTGAACGTAGTAACAAATACCGTATACATTGCCTTTTATTCGGTATTGCATGTAGGATAAGGAACTTCTCTGTAAATTGTCGGTATAGTATCAGTTTATGGTATTTCCCACATAATGGCAGGCATATCGGTCCAGCCGTTCCTTCGAAATATTTTTTGCAAAATTTTCGCAGATTTTTCTCAAAATGTTCTTGCATAAAAGCCTCCCCTCTTCAATTACTGGCAAGTGAAAGAAATTTTGAGTCAAATCGTTGCCGGCGTTCTCAATTGATGAGTTACTATACAGTTTTAAATCATTTTTATAATTAGATTTAAATTAATTTTACTTCAATTTGATAAGTTATTCATTTTTCGCGTTTTTCACGAAAACAGGTTATGTATGAGTCGGTGTCGGAATACTTAGCGTCGGCACACACCGTTTAAGCACCCAATCTCTAATCGGGCAAAACACAAAGAAGCTATATATCGCGCCATCTGTCGGACGAACTTAAAATTAAACACAAAAACACTACTCACGCCCCATAGGACATATACGTAATGTTTGGTCAAAATCGGTGCATTAGTTCTTGAATTATAGTAAAAAAAACACAAAAAAACTAAATATTGCGCCATCTGTCGGATGAACTTCATACTACACAGAAACACTCCTCACGTCCCATAGAGCATGTACATACAATTTGGTCCAAATCGGTGCAGTAGTTTTTGAGTTTATCGATCACGAACATACACGTAATTTTTATACCCTACACAACTATGTTGTCAGGGTATTATAGCTTTGTGCAGCCCCAAAAGTTTGTAACGCCGCGAAATATCGGTCCGGTCCTAGACCCACCTTTAAGTATACCGATCGTCATATCTCGACTAGCTGAGTCGATCTAGACATGTGTGTCCGTCCGTCTGTCCATTATAATTTGTAAACACGATACAGGCCACAGTTATGGACCCTATTGTTTTTGGGAAAGATCGGTTAATATTTATGGGATGAAATGGACCAAATACTAAATTTTTGTCGGTTTTTCTGGTCGCTCCACAGGCCGCAATAATGGCCCGAACATCGTGAATTTTTGCATGGAGAAGCGGATCGGGGCAGAGAATAAGCATGCCTGTTTTGATAAAGATCGGTCAATATTTAGCGGGTCAAATGGACCCTGACTTTTGTGTGAAAAATTACAAAATTTGTATTCTATAGCGTATATATTTACCCCTGAAGGACATAGACCCGAAAAGTTGATATTATATCCAAGAGGAGTGGTTGACCTTTAAATTAAGATCAATTATATTGTTGCATGTGCTCTGATGTGGGAGTTACACCAAAATATTTACAGGTATCTCCGTATTTGTATGTTATTTAGTAACCCATTAACAGAGCCGAACATAGCGCTGATCGCTTTGAAATGTTTCATGAGGTTCCAGTTATGGTCAAGAACAACGCCTATAATTTTCGGTGATGATCAGATATTAATTTTGGAATGAAGTAGACCGAAATCTTAATTTTTGTGTTATTTTCGAGTCGATCTACAACAACACAACCCACGGTGAAGGGAATCTGGACAATAACTGTACTGAATACTCGTAATATTCGGAAAATATTTCAGTGTGAGGAAGAGGTGCTGTTTACCTCTAATCGGGCAAGAGTGTGCAAATATCACGAAATATTGCCCAGGCTCGGAATACACATCCGTAGAAAATTTGAGTTCAGTGGTAGTTGTGTAGGGTATCGTATGGTCGGCCCCGTCCGCTCCGCTCACTGGTTATATATAGAGATATTTTCAAGCTTTTATTTGCTTTTCGCGACTATTAAAACGTATTTCAATGTGATTTGACTAGTACTGCAAAGAAAAAAAATGTGTTTAACCATTTGTGAAGAAATTCGCGAATTACAACAAATAGGAATTCATTTAAATTATATTTGAAATACAAAATTTAAAACCGCTATAACTTTTGTGCGCAGCATCCGAATTGAACGCGAACTGATTTCGAATCAGCATATTTTTCTTAACCTATGTACCAAAAATCATAAATGTGCTCGCAAAAAAATGTTTCAAATTTTTTTTAATGGAATTGTAAAAGAATTTTTTAATTTCCCATATATATGTAAATGGAGTTACTGTTTTGACAGAAAAGAAACATCATAAGAATAAATTGTAATCAGCATTAAATACATTAAACATGAAACGATTTGTCTTATTTTCATTGCCAAACATCAGAGGTCAAATTATGAGTATCGAGTTGATTCTATCGAGATCATCAAATTTTGCATGTCCGCATCCGATATCGAATGCTTACTATCGTAATTCCTGATAAAGCTATCGTATGAATTCTCGATGCCAAATTAGCTATCGAAAGCTAAAAAGAAAATAAAAAAAGGAAAATTAAATAAATTGGATTCGATATACCATCCGTCACACAAATTGTGCAATTTTCCGATTACGTTTATCTTCAACATACCCAGTTTACGGCAAAGATAAAATATCACTATGTTCGCAAATTAGTTTACGAATTTTATTAACATTTGTCACTTCATCTTCATCAGAAGAGCATAGTAAAGATAATAAAGGATCCATTTTATTTAAAAACATAAAACAGGAACAACAAATTTGCAGAGAATTAATATTTTTAGACAATTTTATTAAGAATGTTTAAAGAAATATATTGGTCAATAAGTTGGCCAAAAATGTCGACATATGCATTCATTTGTTTATTCATTCATTCATTCATTTATTTTTATAAAATTACAAGCAAATTAACTTAATAAACACACCACAGAAAATAAAGGGTTTTGACATATTGATTACAGGTTACTCTCGAAAAAACGCTAACTTTTCTTCAACAATTCCGGTCGGATGATGTTATACATTAGGTATGATCGTATCGAAATTAATTGTCGAATAAAAATCACTCGACATCGAAACTCATAACTTGACCCCAGGTGTAGTAGAAATATTGTGAATAAAATTATAAGCTCTACCTTGATTTCAAAGTTCGGATAATTTGATGCCACATGCAATTTCGAATTATAAGAAATTACTTTGTTCCAGAACCAACAAAAAATCTTCTTTATTCAAAATTATTGTTATTTTTTTTGTAGTCCATTTTCAAAAAAAAAAATGTTTTACCATAGTGCACGATGGGTCTAATAACAGGTTTTTGAGCAATAAATCACTGGAAGCAGATAGAGTTTTCAAACTTCGTTCAGTTCATAACACGCATACAGCAAAATTTTAGAGGAATCGGCTCTTTTAGGACAATGCTTTTCTTAATGTATTCAGTACACTAGCACTTTTAAATACCTAAATTAAAATTAGTATAACCAAAATAATTGAAATTATTTTACCAGTACTCTCCTACCTATCAATATTCTTATTGAACCAAACATTGTTAATAGCTTTGTAATGAAGCTGACATTCGACAATCCAATTTGAATAAATAGGTCATTTACAAATAAAGCAACCGATGTGATCTTCCCAACTCAATTATTGATGAAACCTATTCGATATCAAATCGAAAAGAAAGGTGTCGTATTTTATGTCTACTTAAGAATCTCTAGTAAATTGAAGAGATATTTTCCATGCATTGTAGGCCCTATCCTGTCGTCGCAGTAGTGTGTCTTTAATTTATTGTAATTTGACTTTCTACGGTAGAAAAATCGACTCGTCATCAGCATAACAATGGATACGATTCAATGCACAACAATCTCTTCACGGAGACAGTTTTTGGAAGCCCCCAAACAAGACAGCCCATTTATTCATGATGTACGGGCACCAGAGCAGCAGATTTATTTAAAGTCGTATAGACTGTGATATCATTTGCTTGGCGTTAATTACTACCAAAAGTTTTAAAATTGAATTCGAGACGGACGGCAACGTCGAATATCGACGATACCAATGATTTATGACATGTCTAAAAGCCGAGGTGGGGAAAGAGTCACAGTCGTGTAATCATCGGCTTTAAGACTCAGTTATCAGTTTATGTGTGTTTGATCAGAGGCCCATTTTAACAAATCTATTAACAAAAGCTAAATTGAGGAATATTGAATAGATTAATAGAAATTAATGATGCCTTTCAATCCGTAACACCACAACACATTTACGGCCAAAATATGGTCACACATGCGCACAAACACCCTTACGATTGATGCAGCAAGCGCAGAGAGATTTCTAACAACCTGCTATGGTCGCCACGTACCATTGACTCTTGGTATGATGAAAGCGTGAATTGAATCGTTCGAGGGACAACCATGATATGCATCGTTTTTTTTTCGGTGGCTCTGTCATTGGCCGTGTGTTCCCAGAGAAAATGGTAAAAATTCAAATTTAAATATTTCCATCAGATGAAGGTGATATCACCTTCGCCCATGCCATGCTCCACCAGAAACGACAAACGCAACGAGACCCACAATATGTCTCAATTGGATTTCGGTGGCTTCATTGATTCTTATCACCCCATAAAATACATTTCGTTTTGATTGTTCTCTTTGTTGTTTGTGCCAAGCTGACCAGCCCCTGCCTTGTTCGTTCGGATTGTTAGTGTTTGTGGTGGTGTTAAAAGTTACGACGATGATGGCAGTGGTTTAATTGTATCGTCTAGATGTCTGGTGTTCGAGTGGTTGCTTGGCTATAATAACGGCAGCATCATCACTCCGAACAACGTTTAACCGCATTAACAGTGGAATGTGGCGCATTATTTCATTTGACAATGTGCGACTTGAGGTCTGTTGCATTTGGTCACAGTAGTTGAGACTGTCATAGTTGGGAATGCTAATTTCGGTTCCCAGAAATTACAGTTATGACAGGAAAATTGTAGAGACTTATGCCAGACCATATAGAACAGAACTAACTACCATACAGACAAGATACAAAATGTTGTAATCAAGCCAGATATATAAGCGAGCCGCATCGGCGTCAAAAACGGCGAAGCTAACTGTTTTCTACCAATAGGGGCACATAATTTTCGAAATATATAAAAAAAATGAGTCGTTAATTTTGAAAATGGTTTAAGTCCATTTTAGCTTCTGATATACATCGTTATATAGTCTATCGTGGTGGTTATGAGCATAAAGCCACAATCAAAATTAATACAATTTAACAATATACTTAAATATCTCAATTAAATCAAAAATGGACTTAAGGGCACCCCCCCCCATTCTCGGGATCAAAAATGTTGTTAATATAATTCGAATCTACACTAATTATAGAATGTGCCTACAAAATTTCAAATGAAAATCTCAAGAACTCTTGAAGATATAGCCGATTTATTGTGTCAGCATCGAGTGACGGCTGAAGGGCTTCTCAAACTTTAAACGCGTTTTTCTCTAAACATTTTTTGCGAATGGCGGGCACGATAACTCAAAAACTAATAACCCAATCGATTTCATATTTTGGGACGTTTCTCTGTGAGTGTATAGCTATCGTATGAACTAGGATAAAGCCAATCGGTGAATATCTTCCTTATTTTTTAACTTGGATTTTAGTAAAAAATCGGCGATTTTCCAAACATATTTTTTCAAAGGTCCACCATTTTGTTAATTTTAGAGCGAAGTCAATAATCCTAGTTCATACGAGAGCCAGACATGTACTCTTTCTAACACCGTTGGAATTTTCGGATTCCGATGTTCCAGTGAGGAGTTATCGTGCCCGCCATCAAAAATATAGACTTATCTTTAATTACAAAAAACAACAACAACATTTTTTTGTAAATTATTTTTCTTCTATTTTAAATCTTCAATTATATATGTGTAAAGTTGCAAACCTTAACTAGCATTGGTATTGTTTTACCAGGCCATTGAAAATCTTGAAAAATTAAAATCGAGAATGGGTGGGGCTCCCTTAAACCACTTTCAAAATTAACGACTCATTATTTTTTGATACTTAAAAAATTCTGTGCTCTGATCGACTCAGAAAGTGGATATGCCCCCAAAAGTACTTAGGAGTCCATCAAGTTTCCGTTTGCAGTTACAAACATATACATAAACACAAAATACCCGGTATTTTTTCAATAGCTAAATCACATAAAAATACATACTTCAAAATACAGGTTGCACACATTTAGCTCTCCCAAAAAATTCAAAATTTGTTTACGCCATCCATACCACTGTAGGTTGCCGAGAAGACGCTTTTGAATCATTATTGACGATTTTCGATGGGTCCATGTTGTTGTAGTTGGTTCTTTGTGTTTCCCACTATAAGTGTAATTTATGTCTTTATTTAGGGAAGATTTCGTTTCCTAATTTATTGTGATACCTTTTAGGCAAACGCATAGCACACCATACCTTTTAGGAGATTCTGATGAGAAATCGAGTTCGGCGCGGAGTACTCCGAACATTGGCGTGCATGCAAGCGGACTAATTCCAATCCACACCTTACGAGTTCTGATATGTTATGCGTCGTCCATCGGCATCCTCTTTGTGAATATGCCCGTCTAGTTGCAACCTTCGAAAAACAAATCGAACTACATCGAATCTCTGACCTTCCCCACCTGCGATACACAAACATGTCGTGTTGAACGACCGTTGTCATTTCAACTTGACGTTGGTAATGATGATGTGTTCTCGCACTTTTCCACTTTGATGGCCATCCGATTGGATTATTATTGTCACTCGCATGTGTACCATTAAGAGCGTGAAGCTATCCACCATTTATCGGCTATCTGCTGATAATGCTCATCGAACAAAGTGAATTCAATTGTATTAAAAACACTTTAATATCACTTCAACCGTTGTATCGTGGGTTCTCCTTTGTTTTTCGACTGGCTGTCAGGTTTGGACTGCCATAAGGGCATCCGTTGAGTTGCTTTTGCCACCACTCGCAGGTTGCAGGCAGAGCGCTAATTCAATTTTCTTTGTTTGCCGTCAGGAACGACCAGAAAGCGCGATAACCTAAAACCTCTTTTAGTTATTAATGTTACACACTTCTGGCGAGTTGTGAGTTGATGATGAAGTCATTGTCATCGTCGGTGTCGTTGTGTTTTCATCAGGCGATTTGCATTTCATGTGTCTTCGAGATCCAAATTGGACATAAGAACTAAATATTTTGTCGATACAATAACTCATTACTGTGCAATCAAAACTAGCTACACCATATTAGATGTTCTCTTCCTTTTAACGAAAAGTACCAAAAACAGACGATTAATGTGATTTGTATCAACTTGTATTCATGAATATCCCTTATTGGTATTCATCTACTGACAAACTTTGGATATCATTGTTTTTGAGGATGGTAGATACATTTCGTAATAAACCAGGAACATCTTCAGTTTTCTTTTTTTTAATTTAATAATTTTTGGTTTGAGTGAGTATTTTTTTTTCTTTTTGGTCAGTCAGAAGGAGAATAATGTTTATTAAGATAAACTGATTAAAAACGGGCCAAAACTCCATAAAATATCGAAATTTGCAATGCACTGTTATATGCGGGGCTACCTTAAAAAGTAGACTAGTATTCATTAGTTTTTGTAGTGATACCCAAAATATCAGTGGGGTATTTTATCCTTTGATAACCATTAAAAATTGTCAAAACGTGAACCAATTAAAAATACTTTCAAAAATTTTTAAACATTTCAGATCGAAATTGGCACGAAAAATAGATTATTACACCATGCCTTCCCCTTATATCTAATTTCAAAAGCATTGTGAATATAGTATTTTACTATAATACGTCAAAAAGTTTCAAATAAAATCAAAATTGAATTGAAATATTGCTAGGGTCTCGCATTATTGTTGTTGCTTTTGCACTTTAGGTATGCCCGCAATGTTTAAAGGAAAGCATCGTGAAAATCTTAATTATGTCTCCAAGGAAAACAAAACATTGACAAATATTGGTATATGCTATAACTTTTATTCATTAAAATAGAAAGAGAAGAGAATAATAATAAAAACAATTCATACATTGTATTCTTAAATGATTTTCGAAAGATCAAAAAAAGTTAAAACGATTTTAAATTCGGCCCGGTCGAACTCTTTATATCCTTCGCCATGAGGATGGCATTCAAAATATGAGAGACTTTTACATTTAATTTTGAAACTTAAATATTTTATTATTAAATAATTATTATTGAATAAAATTTAATTAAATTGAAAATAAATTAAATCAATATATTTATTTATTTCATTTTTTAAATATATTTCATTTTATTGAAAAAAAACGTTGTTTCTATTGAAGAAAAGGTTCTACGATAAATTCAAATAACGTTTTCATTTGGGTGTATTTGGGTAATTCGGACATTCCGCAAACCGTATAAAGGTAAGAAGATGAGTATTTTAGTACGCAACGAATTGGATTAGGTTCGAGCTTAATAAGGCTTAATAAGATTTGTATTTAAAAAATTATCCCGTTTATGATCTTTTCACACAATTTAATTCAATTCAATTTATTAATGTTTTAATCAAAATATCCTCCAAAAATTTCAAGATTTCCATTCATAAGTGCATTTTTTTCTTGCCAATATCACAGGCATTGTATCTACCTTATAGCAGAGAAAATATGTTTTTGACATATCGATTAACGGTTACTGTCGAAAAAATCATTGCAACAATTGAACAATTCCGATCGATTGGTTTCATACAGTAGGTATGACCGTATCGAAATTTATTGTCGAATGGAAACTCACCCGATATCGACTTTCATAATTTGCTCCCCTGTACAGATATCCGCTAACTAAGCCAGCTTGCATTTGGAATATACTATTACATACATATTAAACCAATTCCGATTACAACGTAGATATGGTGTTATTAAAAGCATTTCGTTTCAATATTCAATATTTGTTCTGTATAAATTCACAAATACTTGTCAATGACTCTGCCTGATCATGGAAAGCTACACGAACATGCGTGTCTTGTGGACACTTCACAGACATATTGCAACTACTTTGAAGCTTCACACAGGAAACAATAGCCCGCGGCATATCCTATTTATGTCATGTCCAGCGGGTTTAGACAAAGGCAACTAATGTAGTTGTTACAGGGAGACTGGACGCAACACAGGTGTCAAAAAACGGTGTCACCTAAACAGACACCATGACATCGAAGGTTTTACATGACAGTAGAATGCCCTTTTAATGTAAGTGAACGCATTCGATGGTTCTGTCGATTTCCCTTACCTTTGGTTACATATAGTACATCTGAATTCCGTACCGTTGTGTTTATCTTCAACGATGACAGTGTATTGTGAAATAAGATGTTGTAGTTAAAAAATCAAAGGATCCGGCATACAATTCAACGTATTATTGTTCAACACAGAAAACAATATAACGACGTATTTTTTCTTATGTTCATGCAGCAAGTTCATATAAAACTGCTCTCGCAATGAATAAGAAGTATAAGTTTTTCTGTCAGATTGACGAAGGGGATTTCCTTTTAGCATTTATATAATTATAAAATAACAAATTATATAATGTAGAAGACCATACCATTCATAATTGAATTGTTTCCGGATTCCTAATCTGATTTAGGATTGCAATTTGGATCCTTTATAGCATGAAATTGCCAATACTTCCAAGAGACGTCGACAATATTTTCAACATTTGTATTGTTTGGGAATAATTTTTGTATTGTTCCCAACTATAAACTTTTCTGCCTCTGCTGACCTAAAACATTGTTTTATAACCTGATCCTATTTGCATATTATATTTAAGAAAGAGAAATGTTTACTTATTTATTTCGCACCATCTCCAATGTTATGGTATCACCGGAATTATTATTATTTATATATATATATTTTCTCATTGCGGGGTGTAAGGGATTCGTTAAATTATTAAACAGCTTCATAAATATTTTATTAAATATGAAATATTTTTCCAAACAAATACTGCAATATTTCCTGCAGGTCAGATAGCGATTTGTTCAATGTGAACATGTTTCCCAATCTTAATATTGTGTGAACATTAGACTAAGATACGTAATGCTCTGTCGAAAACACAACTCAATCCACTTCCCATTGTCCCACTAATAACATGGACTACTTAGTTTTAAGTAACCTTTCCCATGGAACAAGGTAAAGTCATTTCGATAGTCACGGATGGTGTCAGACCCTAAGTCAAGCGTTGCATTTCTGCTTGACAAAAAATGACACGAACCCTTTTAATTCCCACCAAATGTACACTTGGAGTGAATTTAGCAAACGTTTCGATGGTTATTTTCGTAGCCATACAGCATCCAGCAGAGAGAGGATGGCAATCTTAATTATGAAATGGCCAATCACATTCATAATCAGTTCGCTGTCTGATTCTAATGATATTCATTCAAAATAAACAGTGGACATACGTTGGCATTGTTGTGAATACAGGTCAGGTTGTAAGTATTTCAACCGAAAAACGTCATATTTCGATTGATTTTGTTTTCCCAGGGATATTATTTAACGAAAAGGTTTTCGGAATACATGGGTGTTTCTATGTGGCATTTTACCATTTCAAAAGAGTTGAGACAATCAATAGCTTGTGAGTGTGAAATAATTTCTAAGACAGGCAGATGACGCGTTAGAACAGTAACCTAAATGGCATGCATTTCCCTCGCATAATATACTGCCCTAACCACTAAAGTTTCGTAACACATGCCAAAAAATAAAAAAATAAACAGTTTTAAATCTCTCTACTTCCGTACAAAATACATTTATTATGATTAAAAAGAAAATGCTCATTTTTAAAATTCATTATTGTTAACTAAAAAGAGAATTCAGGCACATACATAAAAATAAATGTTTTAATGTTTGACCATAATATGTTCGTACGTCATTTATAAACTAAAGTTAATATTAATTGCATCACATTTCAATAAATCAATGCATTTTTCATTATTTACATTATACATTAATTTGATGTAATAGAATTCCATATTTCATCAATATTTCCTTCAGTTATTTAGCGTGCATTTCTTAACAGCATTTTTATTTCTTAATAATTAATTAATAACACTTTCAATTGGATTTATAAACACAACTAGCTGGACCCGTGGCGCTTCGCTGTCCCTACTAAAGTGATTAACACAGAAAACTCTTTGTAGCGAACTCTTTTCACGTAGAAAACTCTTTGTATGTAGTTTAAAAACTACTATTTATTGATAGGCATGATATAGATATTATAGTAGCCCCAAATTCAAACATTACTGTTCGACTATAAATATTTCGTAGTGTAATATCAGTAATAATATCGTATCAGATGTATACGTTATTTGATTTGATTCAATAGTATAGAAATACATTTTTAAATAATCATTGACTAACAGCGGTATTATAAAAAACAAATTTGGCTTTACTTGTCTCAATAGGTTTTAGTGTATAATATATATTACTTTCTCCAATATTCACATGCTTTTCATTTATGCCTGTATTCCCATCTGATACCCCATTATATGGCTGTGATCCCTTTATATTGTAAAGTTTTTACCGAACCTAGATTCAGACTTAACTGTACATACCTTAGTATTTTTAAGAAAGTAAGATCAAGTCCGAAGAATTTGTGGCTATTGAGTTAGTCGTTTCATTTATACATCCTTCAAATAATAGTTTTAGTCATATGGACACATTCCGTTTTCATTTCAGCCATCAAAGATTTCAGATTTTTATAACTTTTAATCCACCATCCGCATTTTGGTTCTCCCAATTATTGCTGATGCATACTTTTACTGAATTCATATTCGTTTTCTCCAATGGTGGTAGAATTATTGAAATCAAAAAAGTTCCAAAACTATGTCCCAATTTAGATTAGGCGAGTTTACTTGCGACAAGTCATTGTTTGCCAGAGAGAGGGGCAAGGGGAATAGAAATTGAAAAAAAGTGCTCATAATGTCAATAATTTTTCATTTTCCTAAAATGTTTTTATTATGTTATTATCATTACTGATAATAACATAATAGGACAAAAAATTATGAGTCGAAAATTTCTGATTTGGACCAATTTTAACTTCGTTGTCATTTAAGATCTGAGTATCTACATACTTTTATGAACAGATTTATTCAAGACATTCAGATATGTTGATTACGGTTGATGCTATAACTCCCCGTCATCGCGGACCTTTGGAAGTTTATTTTGCCTATCTTACTTCCATGGGATGGCATGACGAACTGCGAAAATTTCTGCAAAGTCTGTTCAACGATTTTTGTATCTGCAACCAAAAGTGTTTGTTTTCTCTCTGTATAGATAAATTATATCAATTAGGAGTAGATTCCCGTTGAAGTGGGAATATATAGCTCTTCTTAAGATAAAATCATACAATATCTATGTTATTTCAGATTTGTGATTACATTTGATGTTACAACCCCTGAAACCCCCCTGAAATTTTAGGATTCTATCTAGTGTAGCGGTTTTTGACTTCTCAAACAAAACTTTTTTTATTCACTCGTCTTTTTATGGGTGGTGTAAATTCACTACGTTATTCAGACAATTTTTGAAAACGGTATTACATATTACATGTTAAGAATTTTGCTATAACTCTGCAACCACTCGGAATTTTTGAAGTTTATATAGCCTATGTCACTTTCAGGGCATGTCGTGACATACTGTGTAAATCTCATTAGCATATGTTTTGTGGTTTTTGCGTCTATCGGTAACAAACAAACAATTTTTTCTAATTTATATATGCACTATCAGACCCGGCAAACGTTGTTTTGCCGTATCAGAATTACATCAATTTAGGTTTGGTAAAAATTAACGAATTCATGAAAAATATATTTCAGAAACTATTTACCAATTAATTTATGTCAAATTTCCGATATAAAAAACGCATAATATTTTCCCCGCGACGGTAAACCTTCATTTACTGATACCCCAATATTTAAAGAAATATTGTTATTGTTAAATATTAAATTATGTCAGTATGTGTGGTATTTGTCGAACTTATTCCACTAAACATTTTTCAGGAGAAGGTCAAGTTTTGATCTAACTACTCTTATCTCAAGAGATAATTTAGTATGGATGGCGTAATTACTATTCCTATTTTGATATAAAAAAACTCTTTCCACTGCAATTAAAAACAACCGTGAAAATATATTTGAGGAACAATAAAGGCACCTAGAGCATCTAATGCGCAATTTTCACCTTCTTTCGTAGCAGTTATTGAACATTTTAAATTGAAATTTCGGTATATCCTACATTTTGGTATGCCATGTGTTGGTTTTATAACATAGAAAAATTGGCTCGCCATTACTGTGCGTTTTTAGGTACTTTGAAAGTTGTAACAAATTGTCTTTATTGCGGTATTTAATGTAGGGTAAGGAACTTATCTGTAAATTGTGGGTATAGTATCACTTTATGGTATACGGTTCCGCCGCTCCTTCTCAAAATTTTCTTTCATAAAAACCTTCTCACACCAAATACAGATAACTGAAAGAAATTTTTAGTACTTTTCTGTAAATTTTCGGTTTAGTATCACTTTATGGTATATGACCCACATAATTGCAGGCAAATCGGCCCATCCGTTCCTTAAAAATGTGTATTTTTTAAGTTTTTACATAACTTTTATAAGTAGATTTAAATTAATTTTAATTCAATTTAATAGGGTTTTTCCGCTTGACTCTCACGCCCTATTCACGGGCAAAACGCAAAGAAACTATATAGAGCGCCATCTTTCGGACGAAATTGAAATTAAACAGAAACACTCCTCACGACCCATTGAGCATATACATTAAGTTTGGTCAAAATCGGTGCAGTGGTTCTTGAGTTACGGCGCAAAAACACACAAAAACTAAATATTGCGCCATCTGTCGGATGAACTTCAAACTACACAGAAACACTCCTCACGCCCCATAGAGCCTGTACATAAAATTTGGTCAAAATCGGTGCAGTAGTTTTTGAGTTTCGCGATCACGTACATACACGTAATTTTCATATATATACAGAGATATAGAAATATATAGAGATAGATAGAAGAAGAAGGTTGATAAAATTGTATGTATTGCAATTTTTGGTACTAAGTGTATACATATTTATTCCCATTTTCCCGGGAAATCCCGTGTTAAAAAATCGGGAATACCCGGGATGTAAATTCCCATCCCCAAACCCTAATAATAATTTTTTATGGAAATTATTCCATTTTTCCCCTCAATTGTCCACTTTTTGCGATGAATTTCCTGAACAGATTGCTAGTTTGAATTTCGGCTACAAGGGGAGACTTTTGTAGGGTAGTTGTTCAGCAAAGTTGCCCTATATAAAGAGGATTGTTTAGCCAGCGCTAATAGTGTAAAACAAGACACATCAATAAAATAAACTGATTTCGGAAATATTCAATTGCTTCTATTCCTTCAAAAGAAGTGAATTGAATGTCCAATTCATTTAGCCCCACTGAATATAATAAAACTTGAGTTGGATTCAAGAACGACAAGCTGTTGACAAAAATAATTGACTAACCCAAAATACGACCAAACAAACTGTCGTCGTCGGGCGGTACGATTATGAGAAATATACTCAGTGTTGCCAGTTTAGGGGATTTATCCCCAAATTTTTGTTTGGAATGGGTATTATATTTTTGTTTTGGGGATCTGGGGATTTTTAGGGGATTACATGTTCGATACAACCACTGAACTTGGGATATGATTTCTACTAGCTTTTATGACATCGAAAAATTGTAAAAGTTTCTTGCGGTACGGGAAGAAATCCTGGAACAGAGCTAAATGAAATATGTAGACGATTTTAAATTATTTATGGAGAATTTTGGGGATAACATTTCATTATTTGCGGATTAGAGCTAGAAAAAACTGGCAACGCTGAATATACTTATTTCTCATTCGAAATGCCAAATTACAGGTTATGGGGATGTACCATTTTTCATTCTATTTTCAGACGCGTACCGAAATGTCCCGTGAATTCGGTAAGTATATCACATTTAAATATATTGACAATTTTTACAAAATTATTCGGTAAGTGTACAATTTTTCGGATTCCATTTTTATTATTTAATCGGAAGCATGTATATTATGGCTTCTTTATTTTACACTAGTTATTTTGCCTGTGCTTAAAAATTGTAAATTTAAAAACTTGCAGTCATAATATTTGTAATTTGATATTTCGTTTCGGCAGTATTTCGAATAATACCCAATTTTCATAATACAGCTAGCTAGTTTAACATACAAATTTAAAGTTTTTGTTTATATATGACATATTGCTGTCTACTTCTAGAAATGTCTCAATTTAACTTGAACGTAATGCATGTTATACTACACAATAATAAAAAACAATGCTTAAATTGTAAAGATGTTTATTATTTCACTCCGGTATAAAGAAACATGTGTATGTCCAAATGCTTTCACATCAAAACAATAATAAAATATCCTTTCTTCTACAGTCGTAAATTTCCTATGACATCCTTGGTCATCAGTGCTTATGAAGATATCAAAATAATTTTGCCGGGTCGAAAGGTGCTGTCGCAACGCACATTTGCAATTTTTCCGCAACTTGCATCGAGCATCAATCGATGCGGATAGCCACTAATATCGAAATTCGATATTGAATTGCAATGCACGTTTAATTGAATTAAATTATGAGCGCTGGCAGTTTTGAAGGGTCGCCTGGACATGTTTTTGTGTCAGTCCGACATATGCGAGCCGTGTTCAGCCATGCGTGCTATCTGTGATCAGTCAATCCAATTATTTGCAAAATTTTGTCACATAAATAACTATGAGCGCGGAAAGATCGATTAGAACGATGGTCGATCGCTTGCACAGTACATTCAACTAGCTACAAGGAGATCGAAGCCTCTTTCACATGGCTGCCAAACGGTTATTCCCCTCGGCGAAGGAAGCACCAAACGAGACCAGCAAATTCATTGTCATTCATTCAATCAGCTAAACGATGTTTTCACTTCATTCATGCACATTTCAACATTTCATGTTTCACCTGTCGTCACCGATGATGAATACAAACAGCCAATTGCCATACATTATGCTGCTGACACAGCCACTGCTACTGGCATTGCTGTTACCATACATAGCCTCAGCGCGCCACGGGGCGAGGGAACTTGTCAAAATATTGCTGCTGCCCTAAAGGTTGCACAGTACGCAAAACAATGGCTAAATAAGTGTATGGGTACTGGCGAGTGCCTGGACGGCAGTTTGCTCTTCTTGTCCGATGTACCTCTTCTTCCTCCAAACGCATGAATGAACGTAGTAGGGGCAGAGTAACGTAACGTTTGATATGCATTGGCCGCAATTCGCAAATATCGTTGCTCGACTCGAAGGACTATTCCTCATTCGCCGTCGTCGTCGTAGAATGAGATAAACATGGTCAGATATGGATATGCTTTCAGAGTCCAACATTCAGTCCGTCAGGTTTCCCCCATAGACGAAGCGAACGGTCAACTCGAACGACTTTAATGAATGTATGTGTCATTGGCAAAATATCAAACTGTCGTCGTACAAACTATAGGTGTTAATTGAATTCGTTTTGCATAAATTGTTCGGTTCCGTTTTGTTTGTTCACTGATGCCGGTAGGTTCGAACTTGTAGTGCTCGAGTAGGACCACCTGTGATGTGCTACCTCCAGTAGAAGATTCATCGGGACACCCAGCCGTGTTCGTTTCATCAACCAGGGGTCAGCTAATCGAACTTTTGCCCCTGCGCATATTCACTCTACGGATGTATGAATGCAATTTTAAACGCTGAAGTGGTAGGATGTCAATCCATCCACTTACAATGTCAATTTATTACATGTATGTGCGTACATGTGTGCATATCGATCGAACATAGATACACTCATGAACTTTTGAAAATATGCATCACTAATTATATACGAAAATTATTTGTTATTGTGCAGCGATATAAAAAAACTCGTCTATCCTGAAAAAAATGTATTTCACTCCAATATATCCAATAGATGTAATTCGCCCCATCTTCAAGCTTGATCTATGAAAGGTAAACAGTTAGGATGAAATTGAATATTGCGTTGGCTCCATATGATATTTACAAGTTTTTTGACCCTTTATGGGGGAGGTACTAGAAGGAATGGACGATATTATTAATATTATGTTGTGCAATGTTTCGTTTGAATCGGATGCTCTGTTCGATTGATATTATAAAATGCATTTTAAGCTCAAAGTTCGATTCAAATCATATAGTCCGTTCGCATTATAAAAATAATTTTCAGCAAAATTTTCATCCTAAGAGTAACAGCAATGTCATGGCAAAATTTCAAATACAGACAGACGGACTTGGCGGCTCTATGGGTATCCGACTAACCATGTGGAGGGTATAATTAAAATTTAATAAAAATAATATTAAAACCAGTGAGCGGAGCAGTATAGTCGGAATAAGTTTTCGGCCTACTTTATCTGATCATCACCGAAAATTATAGGCGTTGTACCTCATGGAACATTTCAAATCGATCAGCGCTATATTTCCGCTCTCCAGTGTGGTAATAGGTTACTAAATAATATATGAGTACGTAAGCACCTGTGAATATTTAAGTGGATTCTCATGGAATACAAATTTTGTAATTTTTCACACAAAAGTCAGGGTCCATTTGACCCGCTAAATATTGGCCGATCTTTATCAAAACAGGCATGCTAATTCTTTGGCCCGATCCCATACACTATGTAAAATTTCACGATGTTCGGGCCATAATTGCGGCCTCTGGAGCGACCAGAAAAACCGACAAAAATAAAGTTTTTGGTCCCTTTCATCCCCTAAATATTAACCGATCTTTTCCAAAAACAATAGGGGTCTTCATTGGCCAGAACCTATCCTACATGCAAAATTTCGTGAAGATTGGTCCATAACTGTGGCCTGTATCGTGTTTACAAATTATAATGGACAGGCGGACGGACGGACACACATGTCTAGATCGACTCAGCTAGTCGAGATATGACGATCGGTATACTTAAAGGTGGGTCTAGGACCAATATTTCGCGGCGTTACAAACATTTGGGGCTGCACAAAGCTATAATACCCTGACAACATAGTTGTGTAGGGTATAAATATCCACGAATTTATTATCCTATAATTCTTGTATTTTATTCGTAGACCCTCTAAGCAAGGATAACGATTGTCACGCAACTGTTCTTATTACAATTACCAGTGGTGTAATGTTTGCAGTTCTTGTGTTGAGATGGCGTGCAATAGTTAAGTACTTATAATGTGTGTGTGTTCAACACAAATGTATTTACCTACATGCATATCTATGTTTTAACGATGGTCATATCGTTTTGGAACGATAAAAGTTTTGTTGAAACAAATAAAATGAATTGTCAACATGACATGTCAACAACGATCACTATCAGTTTTTGCATTTCTTTGATAATTATTGCATTTTCCCTCTATTTCAACCAAATACCCTCTGTGGCCTACTATCGGAGGACATTGCCAAGTGTATCACCACGATACATATTGTTGTTTTGTTGCCACCGATCAGCGTTCGGACTTCTGACAATATTATCATTGCTCACATCGCTATGTGCACATGCATTGTTGTATGGGAAACTTCATACATAATTACATATGTACGCATAATACATATGTACGTACATACAAACTCGTATACATACGTGTATGTTTGTACAAATCGAAAACAAGCTGTTAACAATTAAAACAATTAACAAAGCCAATGAATTTGTTCATTGCTAAGCTGCACTCCCTGCTCTTTTCCAAACGAACCAAATTGTATTAATTGCATTCTTTGGGCTGAAATTCATTCGATCAATTAAATACTTGTTATGCATAATCATATATATTGATCTTATATCCGATTGAAGCAACATTATTTTAGTAACGATATATGGTGAAATGGTGAAACGCTGCAGCAGTTATATATATATATAATATGTGAAGATACTAGTAAAACAAACTTTACAAAAAAAAAAAAACACACATAACGTTTTTAATACTTTATCCAATATACTACAATTGGACAAACCCAATCACCGAAGTTCCTCTATTTACTGTGAGGTTAATAATCAGTTAAAGATTTTTTTTACAAAGAAACGCTTACCTTAAATGAAAATTTTGGTATTCACATGACAAGGACTTTTTAAAGTCTTTTTAAGTTAATATTTTTTAATAGTCAAATGGCGGTTTTTGTGGTACAGGTGGATACGGCTAATGTGGTACTATTATTCATAACAAATATGCCCAAAATAGGTGAAATTAGAAAACGAAAACCTCAATAAATATATCCTGTCAACTATGCTTGACTGTCCTCCAACTTTATCTGCATCACTGAAGGATGAAATGGTTAAATATTTTCTTGAAATGCAGTACTATACTATTATTTATTTATTTTTTTTTAATAAATGTACATAATGTTGTATAGCATAAAACATTACCCGCACATCTTCGTAATGATGTGAAAATGGATTAAAAAAGAAATAAAATAATACAACTTTAAGCCAAGAATTGAAGTAATTTAAAAACGAAAATATTTATATTCTGTAAGGTACCACCAAAAAAACATTGGGTATACTACATTATCCGACCTTACTCTATAATTTTTCCTTTATGCAATAAACCGATAATTTAGAACATGTTGAGTTCGAAGTTAAATAAAATTTTGTGAAGAAGCAGCAGTTTATTGTGTAGAGGTTTTATAAGATAGGTGGACAATAACATACAGTGGAATTATATTAATTTTTTTGGAAATTATAATTTGAAAATTTGGAAAATAATAGCAGTGTAATGTATTGAAATATTTTTACTGGAGAAAGCCATCTTCTTTTTTTAAAATCGCGTAATGTTTACTGGCCAAATTATAGTTATTGTAATAAGAACAAAAAAATATATTTTTTGAAAATAATATGTTAAATGAGGTCGGTCAAAAATTGCAGCTTCAATGGAAATGTAACTTAAATGCATGTAAGGTCCTTATATGAAACTTTAGCATTTTTAACAAGATACAATTCATTATTTCGTGGATATTAATACCTTGTTGCATAACTTTTGGCACGTAAAACTGCTTCACATAGACGTTGAATTAATCTGACTAAGTTATTGCATCTTTCGCATGGAATTTTTAGTCAAGCTTCTTAAATTACGCCCCAAAGCTCATTATTATTCTTGGGTTTAGCTATGACGGCCTCTTTTTGAAATTGCACACGAATTTTCAATTGGGTTTAGATCCGTAACTGCGCAGGGCCTTCCATAATATCAATATTGTTGTCCTGGACAAATGTTTTGCTAATCGACTGGTTTGTTTTGGATCATTGTTCTGTTGAAATTTTCATTTTATATGTATTTCATATTCTGCATATAGAACCATAATATTTTCTAGCATTGAGCGACATAAATTGAATTTTGAAACCAATATCTTGGTCCAAATAAATGCTCAAAGCTTCTAAAATGCTCCTCCATATTTGATCGTTTTAGGGATCGTCTCACATACTGTCAGGATCCAGCATCACCATATACAAAACATTTTGGAATCGTCCGATCACAGCATGTTTCGCCGTTTTCCAAATATTGATAATAGGCTGCGCTGCTATTATTTTGACCGCAACTGTACCTCCACCATGACATAGCTGCCATGAAACGAGACATGAAGTTGGCTGCGGATTTATGGTTAACAGAAGAATAAAAGACCTCATCTCCAGATTCACTCCAGTAGTTGAGCGAATTGCTATAATCCGTATAAAAGCGAAGTTCTTCTACATCTGTCGCATTTGGGCCCCTGCTCCGACCGAAGACAAAGAGGAACAGACCAAAGACATATTTTACGAGCGCTTAGAAAAACATATGACCGCTGCCCCGGCCATGTCATTAAAATTCTGCTAGGAGATTTTGATGCAAAAATCGGAAGGGAAAATATTTTTGGCCCCAGCAAAAAAACATGGTAATTAGCAGCACCTGATTCAAGCATCTCGATATACACAGCGAGAAATCAAATCGATCATATTGTGCTAGACGGGCATTCATCCAGAGTGTTTTGTACGTTCGATCGACCCGAGGAGCAAATATAGATTCGTACCACTAACTTGTTGCAGCTCTCGTTCGCCACCTCCCTCCAGACCAAACTCACACTCTACAAGACGCTGATACTACCCGTGCTGTTATATGGATCTGAAGCATGGGTAATTGTGCAATCAGATGAGACAGCACTTGGAGTGTTTGAGAAAAAATTTTCCGAAAGATTTATGGGCCGATCTGCGAATTAGCCATGAGTTGTACCATCTATTCTCGGACATCGGCATTGTCAGACGTATCGAGCTGCAGCGACTACGTTGGCTAGGTGTTGTGAGAATGGATTAGGATGCCCCAGCACAAAGCATATAAAAGCGAACCAGCTGATGGTTCTCGCAGAAGGGGAAGGCCACGAATAAGATGGAAAGATCAAGTGGAATACAACATTGCCGAACATGGTCTTTCAAATTGTATGTGCAAAATTTCAATCCTCTATCTTACATTTTGCTAGCTCTATCGCGATTGCAACAGGCGAATCCACACGGCTAAATCTCCATAGAACTTTATTTTGTTTTTGAATATGTAGTCTATGGAGTCTCCTGTTAACAAATGTAATATACCCTCCATAATATGGTGGAGGGTAAAACCATAAATTTTCACTAGCAACTCAATTACAAATTCTTCTATTCTGCGCAAGAGTATAGAGTAATATTTCAATATTCCTGAATTAAATATATGTAAATCGTTTATATTTGTTATTAATTTCAGTTCATATATAATTTAGAATTTCTTCATCGTTTACAGTGAATAGTGTCATTTTACCGTTTTTTTTTCACTTAAAAGGATAATATGAACTCAATGATCGATTTAAGCGAATAAAACTTTTGTTTTGCTAATTAAGACTGTACTGAGGTCTACGTTAATATTGTTGACTGTGAAACAAGTGTACAGTCCATACAAATGTATGCAAACAAGTTTATTTAATATTAGCGAGAGTAATTATGAAAAGGAGCCGCCATTATGGTAACAATAATTTCCATGACATTTGCTAATAATCTTATGTACACAATGTGGCAAATATACATACATACGTGTGTACCGAAATACGTCTGTCATTACCTACGTATACGTAACAAAACAGAAGCTAACTTAATTAGGAAATTAATAAAGCTTACAATACACCTAATTAACCACAAGACATTTCTATAATTTGTTATAATAACGATCCGCAAGCAGAGGCCCGGCAACGACAGCACACCGGAGCGACTGATCAACAGACCAGCCAACAACAATGCGAAGCAGCACAGAATAATAATAATATGTGATTAAATAAAAAAATAAATTAATGAAAAACAACAACAGCAGCAGCACGGCACCGCAGCTACACAAATGCTACGACTATATCTCTACACACGTATCGTCACAAACACGAGGAAAATCGTAAATCATCAGTAGTGAGAGAAATGCCGATATACAATTTATCAAATGCAAATTAACTAACGATCGATTCAACAAACAATCCCCCGCACAGCAGCTATCCACTTACATCGACTCTCTAAACCTGAATGTACAACGACAACAACTTTCTATTCGGACGATCCAATGACAAGCGACGCACCGATTGATCGATATGTAATGCCATTGTTCGGCCTCTGGGCTAATCACGCCAGTAATTAGAGAAGTACCGCCCAAACAGTTTGCCTAGGTTGCGAATATACATACATTATTAGTGCAGTGGGAAGATCGCTCATCTCCCGCCACAGCAGAAAACGTGGAAAGCATTTCCACGTGTTGTTGCATTTGTCTAAAACGATGCATTTTTTCTCTTTGGCCGTTTTCAGGCTATTCGCTTAGAGTTGGGGAGCAGCTAAGCAAACAATTCCAATATATTGTTAACATTATAATGCCGAAATATGTCTGTTAATAACGTCTGCGTTGTGTATGAATGACAATAACTGCTTTGTTCTAGATATTAATTCTATCTGAAGTGCGATAAAGCTTTGACATTTTACTCTGACATTGCTATTACTAAGATGTTTGGATGAGCAGTAATTTGGTATATCGGGTTTTTGGAAGGTTTAGCTGCATTTAAAAACCGATATGGCCCAAGTTTGGCATTTAGGGGGTTTGGATGCTGACACATATCAGTTCAGAAAATGATATTTGTCTATCATTCTCTGAGCAGATGTATGTTTTGACATATCCCACCTATGAAAGTCACACTCTATTTTCGCTATTTTCAAGGACCTAATTAGGTATTTCGGATATGTGGAACTAAACTAAATATAGGATTATGTTTTGAAATTGCCCCATAGACGCACATATCCGAAAGGATATGTGTTTGGACTTCCTAAAAGTCTAATAGTGGCGGTCAAGCTCTGTACAAAATGTCTATAACGTCATCATAAATGCAAACGGACGTAACTATACTTTTACTAATTTTACAGGAGAAGCAAAAAACGTTATAAAATCTATAAAAAATGGAGCATTGCAAGATTTAATCGCACTTTTTTGGTTTTTAAAGGTTTTATGTTAGTTACGTCCTTTCGACTTTATATTTTCTGAATCAAAAACACGTAAATACAACACAATTATTGTACAAAAAAGTGAATAATAATTATCCGATTGAGACTAAAATTTGTACAGCGTACCCAATTGAGTCCGGAGTTATGCATAAATCGACTTAAAAAGTGATTTTATGCATATTCTCAAAAGGAACCATGTGTCTATCTCGTTTCCTTTTGCATGTTGCAAACATATGCACAAGGACATAATACCCTGTACCACAGTGTGGTGAAGGGTATAAAAACATACTATTGTAGTTACGTCCGTTTGAATTTCTTTAATTAGTTTGCATTTTTGATGACGATATATACAGTATGTTTCCAAACGAGAAAAAATGTGATTACTCTCTGAAAAGAGGCTACTTGAAAAATATCCTGACACAAAAGTATCCAAACACAACATTTATTTGCAAATTATCTCAACCTACACGCAAATTTTGGGCAGAATTTAAGTATGCAGCTGATTCTTTGGTTTTTTCTCCAACTTTATCAAGTCGTTTTTTATTTAAATTCTATGGACAAAATAAAAACTGAAATTTTGTCATTGCTTTGATCATTCAAACAATGTCACTTCAAAATCTTTTTCTTCTCTGACGAAAAAATAACAGCGTTTTTTTAATTCTGTCAGCTTCTATATGTCTTTAGAAAATTTAAACTCAGGAAATTTATAGGGCATTATTTTATGTGCATTCCATGGTTTTGTTGAGTGTAATATTACAAATAAATCTTGAATAAATAGGATCAACAATTTTAATCAAAATTGAAATCGAATAAAAACTGTTGTTTATAGTTGACCTGGCAAATTGTTAATGTTTTTGATGATGTTTCTGCTAAAGGTCAATGAAAAACGTTTCTTTATGTTTTATTTAGTTATTAATTCTTTCAATATTTCGATTTTCATCGACAATGATCTTCAGGGACCTGTTACAAAATAAACATTTGGTAACAATTTGAAACACAAAAATTATAAAACACACGAATCTTACAAAGTTTTTTTTTTTTAATTTGTGAAGGAAAAGCGTCTGCTTAAATTAAACGTCAAAGTCAAACTAAGTTTTGCTTACGTCTGTGTTTATGTACTAAATTCCTATAGATATGTGCACAGTGGTCCGTGTCAGTTTGTAGTTAATTTTTTTCCGTCGGTACATTTATTATATGTAACATTTCTAATGTGAATCGTGTTCTGTAATTATTTTCTTCTGCTACAATGTCGATATCTTTGAAGTTTGGTTTGTGACCCGTTAATGTGCAATGAGCTGCTAGCGCTGTCTTTTGTTCTTGCGCTTCTCAGATTGTTGACGGATTTATGTCCGGAAAGTCAAGTTTTCAATTTAGATTTTGTTGTGCCAATATATATATATATATACCTTTTGGCATACATCAGATTCGTCACCGTTACATGCTATTCTATAAACTACATTGCACTTATCCGTATTATTATTTTTTTCTTTGTTATGATGGTCACTTATATTGAACACTCTATGTATAAAATTCCTTGCCGTGTTTATTTCCACTCTACGGGGATGATTTGAATGAAAATTTATCAGCCGTTCAGATGCTGTTGCTTATTATTGGTTGGTTATTATACCTTATTTATATATATTAGGTTCGAACCTAATTCAATGCGTTGCGTACTAAATACCAACCTTTATAGGGTTTGTTGAAGGAACGCACTACCCAAATATATCTTTCGATTGATTCCTAAAAGATTCCTGAAAATCGATTCAAATTTAGATATTGTAGGTATACCACTATAGACCCAAAGTTGGTACGATCTACACACAATTTTGTACAATGTACTGAAGTTAATATAAATTAATCTCTGGCAAGTTTCGTTTAAATCGGTTCAGATTTAGATATAGCTCCCATATATGTTTTCGTTGGATTTTAGGTAAATGGTGCACCGAGTGACACGAAATTTTGCACAACATATCTAATTGAGACTAGATTGACGTTATTGCGTTTTGTTGAAATTGGTTCTGATGCAGACACAGCTTTCATATATATATATATATATAGCTGGACACGTGGCGCTTCGCTGCCCCTACTAAAGTGATTAACTTAGGATAGTTCAAGTAGAAAACTATTTGTATTTAGTTTAAATGCTACTATTTATTAATAGGATTGATTGATATAGGTACTATAGTAGCCCCAATTACTGTTCGACTACATATATTTCGAAGTGTAATGTATCAGTACTAATACCGTAGCAGCTGGTTAATGTATACGTTATTTGAAGCTTGCGCTTAACTTGTCTCAACAGGATTATACACTAATATATTTTCTACAATATTCACGTGTTTTGCATTAATCGTTCAAAGACCAATAAAATCCTTCATTCCCATTACCACCTACCTTTATGTCTGTATTCTCATCTGATTTCCCATTATATGGCTGGGATCCTTTCACATTGTAATATTTTTAACGAACTTAGACTTAGTCTTCTTCTTAACTCATGCTTGTATAATGTTCTTAACTGAAATAAATAGTTTTAGTAATATCCGTTTGATCAACTAAACTTAATTTCTCAAGTAATGTACACATTTTGTTTTCAGGTCAGCTATGATGATAACCCACCACAGATTTCAGATTATTATAACTTTTAATCCATCATCCGCGTTTCGCTTCTGGATATCTCCCAATTATTGCTGGTGCATACTTTTATTGAATTCATGTTCGTTTTCTCCAATGGTAGTAAAATTATTAAAATTAAAAAAAAAAAACGTTCAACGGAGGTTCACCCCTTTATAACTCGGGAATTACTTAAGTGTATGAAAAAAGTGAATAGTTTTGGGTTAATTGATCTGTCGTTGCAAACTGCTCATGATATCGACCTCCAAACTTTATTTTGGTGGAAGCTGTGTCTACTAAAAAAATTTCTAAAAACATGTTGAGGTGAACCAGTTTTTTATGTTCTCTATCGATTTGTGATTAAGCCCCTCATTTCACTGTCTTCGTGTCAAAGTAATTTTAACTGCATCTACCTTTAAATGATGCTGACATTTTGAAGCTCGATTTTGAGTGTTTTTTGAATTTTTCTTCTAGCTTTAATAGGCAAACAGGAATTTCTAAAAATCGATTATAAGAGTATTCTAGTCGCGAATCTGAGCAATTTGATATATATTTTGGGTATGTAGTATGCACAGCTTCAAAGTTATACTCATCCGAAGGTGAAAGTTTTGTGCGATCAAATTTCAAAAAAAAACTATTTTTCGGGCCAAATTTTTAGATCTGTCAACTGAATGATATGGGTACACGCGATCAATAAGGTTAAAATCTTCGTTAAAATCCATCTACCAGAACGGCGGGAACTGGCCTTCCAAAAACACGAAATTTGGCAAAACATGTTTTTGAAATTATCGCGGATTTAATTGCGTTTTCTGTGGATCCTTTCCGCTTCAATAAATGACCTCATACGGATTTTGATCTTTTTCGAAAGAGAACTTTAAAAACTTCAGCCGAAAGAGAGATGTACCCAATTTATCTCAAAAATAGTGTGAGCTGGCACATCAATTGTTCTTAATGGACCACATTGAAATCGGTATAGATCGATGTATTTTTTTAGGGTGCACACCGAAATCGGATGCGCGTTAATGGCATATGAAGTTTTCGGAAATTATTCGCGTTTTACGATTTTTTGGGAACTTCAATGCATCGTGTGGCACATCTTAGCCGTAAAATGAAATTTCGCAAAATATATATGGATTGGAAGATAAAATTCAGTACTTCCTGGAAACCGCATGCGCATCAATTGATTTTGAGAATTACGCGTTTAAGACGCAATTTAAAATGTATATTTCATAATATTATTTTATTTTAAGATTTATTCCTATTTATAGAACCCTAAGATTTATCGGAAGGGTCTTGATATAATCCGCAAGGCGTATACTTGTACACAAAAAGTGATTATTATTATATATGTCAATTTTTCGGTGAAATTCGGGTAAAATAGCAGAATAACTCAAACAAATTTTTCTGAAATTTCTTGTATAAAATTAAAAAAATAAATATGATGACATTATTTTTTTCGAACAAAAAACAAATATTTTTCCTCAATATCTGGTTTTGTTGTCGCTGAGATTTAGAAACCGCTACACGGACTTGTGTGATTTTGATATCATTTGATTCATCATGGTGTTTAGATTATGTAGATATTTTTAAAATAATTTTTAGGTGTGTGTATGTCATTAATATAATGAAAATATTGATATTCGCGAAGATGTGCACCTTTATCGCGATTATTATAATATATTCATATTCTTATTTTACGGAGGAAGATCTATATCAATGTTTTTGGTCAATATAATAAAGGTCGTAATTTTAAGATTTTTTTCTTAAGCCCAACTTTAAAACCTTGATAACTTTTGCGCGCATCAACCAAATATTTGATCGCGAACGGTTTCGGAGTCACAAAATTTTTCTCTATGTGTGTACCAAAAATAATTGATGTGCCACAAAAACAAAAAAGCTGATTTTTTGAAAATGGAATATTAAAAAATTGGCAATATTGCCCATATATATTTTCAAAATGACAAAATGTAAAAAAATAATGTCAACAATTTTTCATTTTACACAAATTTTATTCCAATGTGTATGAATATGAAAATGGAGAGATGGAAAGCAGTAGACGTTAGACGAATGGCTATTATAATTACTAATAATAGGACAAAAAATTATGAGTCGAAAATTTCGGATTTTGACCAAATTTTACTTCCTGGTCATTTAAGATTGGATGTGTACTTATCTGAGTATCATACATACTTTTATGAACATACATATGTATTTATTCAAGATATTCAGATATATGCATAGACAATTAATATTAGTTCAGAGGTATGATTACGGTTGATGCTATAACTCTACGCCATCGTGGAATTTTGAAAGTTTATTTTGCATATCTTACTTCCATGGGATGGCATGACTGACTGCGAAAATTTCTACAAAGTCTATTCCGCGATTTTTGTGTATACAACCGAAAGTGTTTCTTTTGTCCATGGATGATGCGTATTTGTAACCAATTTACTGTTGAGCGCTTTTTTACTAATCAAACAAAAAATGTTATTTTCGCTGTATGCAAATTTTTTAAGTGCAACGGGGAGGGCATTTTCCCCAATCGTACCACGCTCATTTTTTGTACGTCTGCGGTCAAAAAAGGAGCTTCTATTAACAAAAAACAAAAAGACGTAACTACAAGTGGGTTTATTTGATAAATGCAGAAAGGCGTAACTAACAAAAAATTCAAATTTGTACTTAATTGTTATGACTGCCATTAAACTAAATACCTAAATTTGTTAAAAAAATTATAGTTTATTATTCGTCATATGCAATATGACCCTGCCGGGCATACTTTTTCATTTCACATGACATGTTTATAGTTTTCATTCAAAACAGTTTTTTGCTTCTCCTACACAATTATGCTTTTGTTAGTTACGCCTTTTTGCATTTTAGCTAACGATATTCAAGTTCGTACAGTTTCATGTCAATGTTCTTTCTAAAGGGCGACGCACTATGTCGCGAGTTCATATAAACAGCGGCCAAAAATAGAAGGAGTTATCGTAAGTTAATGAAATTTGGTACATGTGCTTATTATTGGCCTAAAGAACAACTGACAAAAAATTGGATAGATCGGACCAAGAATTGGTATACCTCCCATATAATGGGTCTTGAGAATGTCACCCTTTTTGACCTATAAAATCTTTAATATTCAATCAAATTCTATGAAAATTGGCAATTTAGATTTACTTAGACCTATAAATCAACTGACCAAAAACTGGAAAAATCGGACCAAGATTTGATATATCTCCCATACAAAGGGTCTTGAAAATTTTACTATTTTGGACTATATAATCTTTAATATTCAACCAAATCCAATGCAAATTGACAATTTATATTTACTTACGCCTATAAAGCAACGGACCAAAAACTGGGTAGATCGGACCAAGATTTGATATACCTCCCATACAAAAGGGTCTGGAAAAATCCGAATTTTTTTTACCTATAAAATTGTTTTTAATTAATACAAATTCCATGAAAATTTTCAAGTCTTCAACCAAATTGTTTCAAATTTGGGCGAAGACAGTAATAGGTGTTGCAATTTAGTTGTTGGTCCATGTTGCAGGTACCTACCATACCAAAAGTCCCTAAAGAAGTAACTTTCTGCACTATAAAATCGTTATATGCAGGTAAATTAAGTATAGTAGTTGTATTTTTGTTAATTTTTTTATTATGATAAAATATTTGATATACTATAGTTAGTAATAAATTACTTTTTTATCATTCACAAAATTTTCAAAACACACATCAAAGTTATATATAAAAAATATTGTCTTCCCAAATGCACGATTTAGTATCATAAATGTTGTAACTTTATGGCTGTTTAAGGATATTACAAGGTCGGATTGTAATATAAAATACTAAATAAAATCCTTATTTGACTCGGCTTTAACAAAAGTTCGGGCTGCTATTAATTATTTTGTGGCATGACTTGTTTGCATCTTTGAAAGTCGCTCAAAAGGTATTGTACTGCACTTTGCATATCCCATGCCAAGAAATAATATTTTTCTGTGTGAACTTTCCACAAAGGTAATTCATGTGCGACCTCTAAATTTAGATTATAAGATTATGTCTCAAATAATCTGATAAATAAGTATAATCTTAAAATTGACTGAAAATTTATTTAAAACCTATATTTTAAAACCAATTCTCCCATATCTCCGCATCGAATAACATTTTTACCACGTTTGAATCCATCGTGTACTTCCAATTTGGCCCTCAATAAATTATTTGATTGTATACATAACATGAATATGCCATATGTTTTATAAGGTGGTCACCAAAAAAGTTAAATAACTCTAAGGACCGCAGGTCTACGCAGTTAATTTTTATTATTCCTTAATTGACACACTTTTCACCACTCAAATAAAAAATAGAGCTAAACATTTTTAAACATTTTTTTTTTGCTCCACTAAATTTTGAAATTGTTTTACAAATTTAATGAACTAAGTACTACAAGTGTGGACGACTATATACACCATATGATATCTATATACATACAAACTACAGCGAATCCTAGATTTTAACATCCACAGCAACCAAAATAAACAATTTTATGACAACCGTTAATTTGAATATTCAAATATTTGAGCATCAGAAAAACACATCCATTTTTCGAAAATATGGTAAAAAATCAGTTTATAAATAATTATCAGATTTGAACCTTTGTAGAGACAAAACTACTCAACATATCGATATAAAATTTCATATTTATTCTAAGTGGAGTGTTTTCTATCATATCTCATCAAAAAATTTGTCCTCCGAGGTACTTGGTTTTGACCATTTTTGGCCGCTGTCGTGACACTGTGCGACGTCAGGAAACATATGTAGAATATACCCATAGTGGTGAAGGGTATCATATAGTCGGCCCAGTCCGACTTCACACTTTCCTTATTGGTTTTTATTATGTTCCCGAACTAGCAAGAATAATTTTAGAATATGTTGATTTTTTCCGTTACAAAATTGTAATACATAGCTTCTAAATGCAAATTTAGTTCATATACCGACATATCGTTTCATATAGATAAAAAAATAATAAATTTGGGTACCGGTAGATCTTGATGAATCAGCAAATATTTAATTACCAATTTCTTATTCAACTCTGGATCTTGGTATTAATGCAGGCGATTTCGCTAGATCTCAAATACTTCATTGATATCAAAACTGTTAACAGCAATTACAAATATTTGCGGATTTTCGGGTTACATCCTACTTCTATTGAAATCAGCATTTTCTTGACACTGTGTTATTTTTTTCTGTTTTTATTGAGTTGTACCAGATTTTATTTATATATATATTAAAATAAAATACCAACCTTTATAGGGTTTGTTGAAGGAACGTACTACCCAAATACGCAAGGACCTTATTTACATGTGTGTCAATTGAAAACGCCAATATACATTTCTTTAATTGATCGAAAAAATTTTCTTTTATAGAAACACAAATTTTCAATGACTAGAGTTATATTTTCAAAAAAAAAAAAAAAAAAACAATATACCTACTGTCGATGTTGAAAATATTCAACTTTATAATTTGATACGCAATTCATATTTGGGTAACATTAATTGAAATACATTCATGTATGGATAAAATCCTACTCATACGCATGAATTTAGCCACGAGCCTTAAAGCATCTGTTTTGTAATAGATGTATTTATTGTAATGAATAGAAATTGTGACAGCTAGAAATATGGCTGTAGTACAGTTACATGAATAAATATGATGTGCACTATACTGAAACACTATTTCGCACATCCACATTTGCCTTTTCATGTTATTCCAGAATTGTGTTTTTTACTTGTTTGGATTTTATTCCAGCGACCTAGCGACTGGGCACAGTACATCGGCATCCAATTTGAAATTATACACTCTAGACCTATGTGTATGGATGCGTTTAATTTGCTCAGCATTAATCAAAGACGTTGGAAGAAATAAAAACCAATTTGTCTTATCGCACAATTCTTAATGAGATGACAAGTGGCTGAGATATTTGTCGCTAATACCTAGACCTGGTCAGATCAACGACTATGCCGCGTCTCATGCTGCAGCAGCAGAGATGCTGACTGTTTGTCGTGGTTCTCGTTATTGCCGTTCTTGTCGTCATCAAACGTGGAGAGAATCGACACATATAAATGAATATCTTTAATCACCCAACATTAACGATTAAACACCACAACTTCCAATCAACAGAACAAATCAATTAAATCACTTTTGAAAAATGTTAAAGCGTTTAACACAAAGCGAAAACAAAACACACTCTACAGAATTCAATTAATCGAATCGAAATCAAACAAAACAGTCCCATTTTCAATCCCAGCCCTAACCATGGGTAAGCTAGGCAGAAGCGAATCAAGAAGAGTCCCAACGAAATAAAAATCCCACCAGACATTAACACATGTAGATGGAGACATTCATTTGTTGTCACCTTTAAATACATCTGCAGCCAAACCATGGTACAAATGTATTTTCCATTTTTTCTTCTTTTTTTTGTACAAATATATTGTGTGATATGCCTTGTATCGAAACCTAATCGACATCAAACGTCATACGGCACAAATCTATGCCCATAGACGCTTTGCATCTGTAGGCATGCTCTACATACCTACTACCTTTTTATCGCTGCTGTTGGTGTGCGTCGAATGACAACGAAATCCACTCTACCTAGTCAGAGTGAAAACATAATATTGAAAATTAATTTGAATCTTGTTATTGCATCAGGATGCAAATGCTAAAGTGCATTTATTCGATTCTAGCTGTTTTACATATAGATATGTATGAATATTCTACTTAACGACACGTTTCTTACCCTCCATGTAAATACTTATTGAAACCCTTCTAACGGAAGTTCCTGGTTTTGTTCAAACGGTTCTGATATGGATATAGCTTGCACAAATAAGTTCCCCCAATATGATGTAAATTGTTTACCAGTCTGGTACATTTACAACCAAAATCAGTCTATAAGTATGAATATACATCCGACGATACTGATTGTAATAAAAATCTATGTTTCCTGAAAATTTCACAAAATTTAGTTTCGTCGAAAAGCAGATGGCGTGGAAACCACCTCCAACCTCCAACTACTTTACGTCCTCGGTACGATACATCCTCGTTAGTAAAATATGTAGTCAACTAACGGTAGAATAATATATCACGCCTATTGGGTATACAGTACAAAATCTTGGTTGGATGTATTTAATCAGCTGTCTAAGAAATCAGTTTTGGAGGAGGTATAACCAATCATGAAAATCTTTAAACCTTATAATTAAGAAACTACACCAATGGTCAAGCGAATCCTAATCAACCTTAGTTGTTTGCGAATTTGTTTATGCAATTTTGTTAAGTGCATTTTATACATAAACTCTTTTCTAGTTTGTTGTCAGTTTGTGAAAAAAATATAAAACTAGTTTTATGAGATATACAAATACGGGAATGCTATATTATAGTTCCTTCGATTGGGAAATGTACCTAGGACCATTAAATGACCAATAAATTGGCTGGTGTATTCCCAAATCCTCAAAGTAATAAAAAATCAGGGGGCTCCATAATATGGGGACTATGTCCGATCATGGACGATTTTAAAATATGAAATGCAAACACGTACCTATATCGGAATGTATCGTTGTATGGGTTCGATTTCCAAACTTGAATAAATTTTAAATCCAAACATATTTAACTATTCCGAGCTCAATTATGAATTACAACTGCAACTTAGTGTTTTGAAATATCCCAATAACTTAAGAATATTGTCCATGACAAATTTTAAGGCAAGCCAAAGCTAAAACAAAACAATTATTAAATAAATTTTAATAATTTCCTCCAGCCCTATTAAATCAATTATTTACCTATGTTAACAAATTGTCATATCTTCAATATGAAAGGAGTTACCGACGTCGACTATTTCTTCTTCATATTCAAACATTTCATAAAAATGCCATAAAATAAGACAGCTGTCTTATGGAACTAGTTTCAATTAAAAGCTTATTTAACGCTCTGATTTGGTTCTTTAACATGACCAAATTATCAATATCGATTAATGTTTCGGTAAAATTGTGTAAAAGTATATAATATAATTATATGTAAATACAAAATTTATCGTTTCCAGTCAATGCATCGGTATGTAACCTACCATATAAATCTTTCGATTCGATATCATAGCGTACTGAACTGAGTTTAGAATGATATGTGCTAAGTTTCGTGAAAATCGGTTCAAATTTAGATATACCTACCATACCACTAAAGACCCAAAGTTGGCACGATCGACACACAATTTTGTCCAATGTTCGGAAGTTAATATAAATTAATTTCTGGCAAGTTTCGTTTAAATCGGTTCAGATTTAGATATAGCACCCATGTATATTTTCGTTTGATTTTAGGTGAAGGGTGCACCGAGTGACACGAAATTTTGCAGAATATATCGAATTGAGACTAGAATGACGTTATTGCGTTTTGTTGAAATTGGTGCTGATGCAGACACAGCTTTCATATATATTTCAAACGGGTGTCTGATTGAGACTAAATTAGAGGCATAGAGATTACATAGTCAAGTTCGTACAATTTCATGTCAATGTTCTTTCGAAAGGACGTCGTTAGGAGACATATGCAGAATGTACCCATAGTGGTGAAGGGTATAATATAGTCGGCCCAGTCCGACTTCACTACTTTCCTTATTGGTTTTTATTATGTTCCCGAACCAGCAAGAATAATTTTAGCATATGTTGATTTTTTCCGTTAAAAATTTTTAATACATAGCTTCCACATGCAAATTTAGTTCAAATTTGTTTTAATATAGTTGTAGCCGACATATCGTATCAAGAAAACATTTAGATAAAAAAATAAATAAATTTTGGTACCGGTAGATCTTGATAAATCAGCAAATAATTAATTATCAATTTCTTATTCAACTCTGGATGTTGATATTAATGCATGTGCTTTCGCTAGATCTTAAATACTTCATTAATATGAAAAATTTTAACAGCAATTAGAAATATTTGAGGATTGTCCGGTTTCATCCTACTTCTATTGAAATCAGCATTTCCTTGGCACTGTGTTATTTTTTCTGTTTTTATTGAGTTTTACTAGATATTTTTTTTCAGCATGAAGATGATTGAAAAACATGCAATGAAAATAATGCAATTCAAATTCCTAAAATCGGTCCATAGAAAAAATTTACCCACCTTGTAAATTATAAACTGAAGACTTTACAGCCCTTTCGGTTGCAAAATAATCTACATATATCCATATGCCCACAGTACAAAATAACTTACCTCTTACACATATGGAATAGCAAATATGGACAGACATTGCCATAATCATTAAACAATGCTGGCGGTACTATTTTATATGGCTGTATCACACCGAGATGGCCAACTAATATTCGGACAAAACTACCAAACATCTACCGTGTTAACGGTTAAGGCGATGCGTTCGCCAGCCACATTTCGTTCGCTGTTGTTGTTCGTTCGTTTGTTTTCGCGAAGCGTGTAATGGGTTCAGCGATCGAAAAATGTTCATCGATTGGAGTGATTAAATGAAATGTGGCACTTTTAAATAGACTCGAAAAACTCAATAAACTGAAATTAATTATTATTTATTTACTTGAATGTTCAGCCATAATTTACAAACAAATTAGCAAATTGTCAACACAGCAACGACTTCATCTCCATAAAAGCCAAAACTTGTTTCTTTCTTGGACGATTCCGCCGCACTTCCCATGCAAACACAGGCGAACAAACACACACACACACACAGTCGAGTTGGAGTTAAACCAGATACGCATTTGTCTGCTGTCTGTCCGGTCATACAGCCTGACGTGGGCTTAACGCAATAAATTCTCACTCGTTCGATATTACCATACAGACGCAAACAAAAGTAATCCTCAAGTCAGTATAGGGTAAGTGTACCAGTGGTCAGCGCTTAAATTTATTTTTATTATTTTTCGTGATTCCGAATATTTTTTGCAATGTCATTGAATTGAAGTAGTAGATGTAGTTTTATATAGTCTTCCCTGAAATAAACAATTTATTTATTATACCATTCAACGTAAGCTGGAGTGTATTCGGAGGTCCCAAAAAGTGTATACAATCAAGAATATGATTAGAATAAAGTTATCGAATTATCCGTGTGCTTTCGTCTGTTGAAATCACATCTCTCAATATATATTTTTTTAGAATAACTTCCTTAAGCGATTATGCACATCAATATAATTGATATCAAATTTTAGGCTAACCTTTATTTTATACATAGGCAACATTTTCGGATCATGTCCTATCGGCATTAATATATACGCCATAGAATGCAAAATTCTTACACAAAACTCGAGGTACATTTGGCCCACGAAATAGTGACCGATCTTCTTCAAAACAACCATACTTAATCTCCTATTAGAGTGACAAGAAAACATAAATATTGAACTATTACTACTTTGGTCGAAACGAAACTACATGCAAAATTTCGTGGCACAACACAACATACATACCTGTGAAGGGCATACAAATTGTCGCACCAATTGCTTATGCGAAGTGTATTTCGTCCATCATATACATGAAATTGAACGAAATTACATATATATGGGAGATTATCTAAATCTAAACCGAAGCATGCACCAGCTGATTAACACAATTTGGCTAGATGAATGCGTGCCCAATGATTGGAACCTCAGCATCCTGTGTCCCGGCCACAAAAAAGGAGACAAGACGATATGTGCCAACTATAGAGGAATAAGTCTCCTTCCCATCGCATATAAAGTGCTATCCAGTGTGCTGTGTGAACGATTGAAGCCAATGGTCAATGACATCATCGGACCATACCAATGCGGCTTCAGACCTGGCAAATCGACCATAGACCAGATTTTCACTCTGCGCCAAATCCTGGAAAAGACCCACGAAAAACACATCGACACATATCACCTATTTGTCGACTATAAAGCCGCATTCGACAGCCCTATCCGTTCAGAGGTGTTTAAAGCCATGTCTGCGTTCGGCATTCCTGCAAAATTAATACGGCTATGCAGGATAACTTTAAGTGGCACAAGGTCAGCCGTTAAAGTAGGAAAGGACCTATCGGAGCCCTTCACTACCGAACGAGGATTCAGACAAGGTGACAGTTTGTCGTGTGATCTTTTTAACATCCTACTGGAAAAGGTCATACGAAACGCAAAGGTGAACAGAAATGGCACTCTGTACACCAAACAACACCAGTTACTCGCCTACGCCGATGACATCGATATAATGGGTCGAACATTGCAAGCGGTAACAGCCACCTTTGAACAAATTGAAAAGGAGTCTGCCAAAGTGGGTCTGGCAGTAAACGGCGAGAAGACCAAGCTGATGGTATCAACGCGCAAGACGTCCAGTAGACTCGGACCAACTGTGGAACTTGAGAACTACAGCTTCGAGGTAGTTAAAGACTTTATATACCTTGGTACCGCCATAAATAAAACGAATGATATCAGTTTTGAAATTCGGAGAAGGATTGTGATGGCCAACAGATGCTACTATGGTCTAAGTAAGCAGTTTAGAAACAAGGCCACCTCTCGCCAGACCAAACTCACACTTTACAAGACGCTGATACTACCCGTGCTATTATATGGATCAGAAGCATGGGTACTTGCGCAAGCAGATGAGGCAGCGCTTGGGGTGTTTGAGAGAAAAATTCTCCGAAAGATCTACGGGCCGATCTGCGTCGACGGTGAATATCGGCGTCGAATGAACCACGAGCTCTACAATTTATACGCAGACATCGACATAGTCAGTCGTATTGAGCTGCAGCGACTACGGTGGCTAGGCCATGTTGTGCGGATGAATGAAGAAGCCCCAGCTCAAAAGGCATATAAAAATGAGCCTACGGATGGTTCCCGTAGAAGGGGAAGGCCACGAATTAGATGGAAAGACCAAGTAGAAAACAACATCTTGGAACGTGGTCTTCCAAATTGGTGGACTTGCGCACAAGACCGGCGCGCTTGGAAATCTTTTTTAAGCTCGGCTTATGGAACAACCGTTCTGTAACAAGCCAGTTAAGTAAGTAAGTAAACCGATCTTGTGAAAGCCCTTCATCTCATATCAATTGGGATTTTGTACCCTCCACGGTATTTTCAATTTATTTTCCCATTGCATTTCATCGAAAAGACCCCTATTGACTTTAGTTCCGTACTTTGCGCTCCAAATAAGCAATATAAAATTGTGGAACAATATAACCTACCAAAATTTCAAAATAATACATTTGAATAAAAAAATTAATTATTTTTTGGTGTGGTCCTACTTTTGTTCATTACTGTTTTTCAAAACTGCGTCTGTTTATGTTTTTGTGTATAGTCGCCGAATAGTATCTCTGGAAATTTTGTCACACCCATTATTCTCCAGATGTGCCATGTTATGTTCATGCAATGTGGTTGTGTACAATGGCAGCGGCGGCTACTAATGGAAAACCGAGTTTCGATCAACACAAAAAGATGTTGCGGTCCATTCACAACTCAACGCGGCAACATCGACTGCGCCGACGACATTCATTCTAGTTAGACGACCAAGGAACTAAGTAAAGTTTCGCTGAGCAAGCGTATCGGAAATAAATAGCAATGCCGATTTTTATGATACCGCTTCGGTGATTGTCGATCGATCGATTAAATTAGGACCCCAATGGCTTACTTTGTTCGAGCTTTATGCTAAATGGATGCATAATTTTATATTTATCTCATATCGAACACATAACATAGCACAGCTATGAAAGGTTGCTAAAAAACACGGACTGTTGTGATCTCCTCGTTGGTTTGTTTGTTTGACGGTCAGCCGACCGGCCGGCTGGTCGGACTGGGCGTTCATCACGTATGCATAAATACAGCCACAGATTCCAAATACTCGCATGGCCCAAGGCGTGAATTGACGACGGTTGATTGCTCGCTCATCTAGCCATCCAGCCAACCAGTCGGACGACCATAATTAATGCACATCTGGATTTTCACACTTTCTGCAAATTGTAAATTGAAGCAATGCCGCAGTAAAATGGCAACAACAACTGCATGTGCGTAGGATTGTTTTAGCCACATAGTCGCTCGTATAATTGTGGCATAATTTAATATTTGACACTTTCGATAATACTCTTGTCGTAGTCCACTGCCGGTGACAGCGACAAGCCCGCAGCGCTTAGGTGTATTCTGCAGTCACGGGGACGAATGTACACACATTCAACATAATAGACTAGCAACAGTCCATCACTGGAGTGTCCAGAGTATTTTGCTCTAGCACATGGTCAGTCCACATAAATTGAACTAATGGAACGAAAAAAGAACCCAAAAGAAATATTACCAAGTGTCCCTTTTGGTATTTCTATTTTGGTTTTCATTTCAAACCGTAAAAGTATCTACATATCGGGATTTTATTGTTGTCGTTATTAAAATGCGATCATTTGTCTGCCGAAGTAGAGAAAACAGTGTTCTTCAATATTCATATCGACGATCAAGATCACCAAACTTGTGAATAGTGCAATATTTAAATATGCCGATATTAACGCAAATGTACACGCGCCTAGTGCTGAGCAAAATATAGATAATGCAGTTGTGCAAATTATTTCAAATCTCATATTTTACACAATATTTACAGCAAACAAATCTGAATATATTAAGGACTACCAGGCATGTAAGACAAAATGTACAAAATAAAGTATTTCTGAAACGATGCTATAACATATCCGAATAAAGGTTTATTAAAAAAGGAAAAATGTGCCAAGGGAGTGGTTCACAATATAAGCTCAGTAACTTTATTTCAGAGAGTAAGCCGTTTTTATTCTCTTTTGCAATAATACTGAGAATGTTGTGCTGGACAAATCTTACTCAAAGTAGCTCTCTCTGTTCGCTCTCTTCTACTGGACTTCGGAGTAAACAGTACCATTTGATAATAATTGTTACCAAGTATCGACTAAACAGGCACAGCAATTATGTACATTCGGCTACAAAATAGCATTCATGATCGATCATACAGTTTCGAAGAAGTATTATTACGAACACTGTGACACGAATTAGGTATCTTAAGTTTGTGTGGCCCTCATTAATTTGTAGTACCTAGAAATATTATGTCGATCTAGCTATGTTTGTCTGTACGTCCACAGGTACCTTATAATTGTATATATATTTTTGTGACTGTCGGTTAATATTTTGGAGAAGCGATCTAAATAAACTCTTGATCACACTCTAACGAAATATTACACGGACAATGAGGTTTGACCAGCAAATAAGTAAATTCAGTTAATCATTTATTTATGTAATAAATTCAAAATTGTCTTCCATTTTTGAAATGTTTACGGCAGGAAAAATTACTTGTTTAATATGTGGTCATATTTAGAAGCTATACTAAATTTTTACAGATGTATTCATCTGCCTGTTTAGTCCATGCGTTTAGTCCATGTCAGCGAAAGTGACTTCAATGTGAAAATTAAGAGCTGTACATTCTACATTAAGAGGTGTACACTAAAGTATATTTTTCAAAAATGATTTGCTGTGCCAGAAATTAATGAACTTTTATCTAATAATGACTAATATGACGTTCATTCCTTAAAAAAGGCCAAGCTATTTTTTATAGAATTATTTAATCATTTAGATTTTATATAATCTTAGGTGATAACAGTTTAACCCAATTTTGCTAGCTCCATAGTGTAACCGTTTATGCCGTCAGGCATTCACGAATATATTCATGGTTGTTGGAAAGTCATCTATCTATGACAAGTAAAAACGTCGGACCGAACTTTTTTAATTAAAAATTCGGGACTATACAAGGTAGTCTCATGCAGTCATATGTTTCAATTTTTTTCATAAATTTGCTTTTGACGACATTCAGTTTTCAAAATTTAAACGAAAATATCTTCCTTCGAAATGTACGCAAATCATGTGTCCAGTGGCAAACATTTTTTTAATCATTTGTATTTATTAATATTTTTAAGTTCCTTGCCTATAAAACCTATAAACATAAATTGCAATATTCTTAGTTAAATATTGAGAACAATGTGGAGCTTTAGAAAAATATTTGTTATTTGTTTACAATTTGCCAATCGCATTTTATTTAAAATTGATATATGAATTCCATATTCTTGTATAGTTATGCCATGGGTGTGTACATGGTACAATGAATAGGTAGTCCATTTAGCGCAGCTGATGTCTTGATTAACTGTCAAAGTGGGTAGTTTCTAATTGAATTCGATGTGCAGTGTTGCCAACCATTTGAAATATTATATGGAAAAATTTGACAGATAATCGAGACAAAAACAAAGTTGTTGTTGTGATACATCACCTTATTATTGCATCATGGGTGTGTATGTAAATTAAATAGGAAATGTAACACATAATCGAACCCAATATTAAAAAAAAAAAAACAAATAACAATATACCGTTTAATTGACTCTGAAATAGTGTTTTCCAAGGCAATAGTTTCGACGTCGTTTTATAATAGATATGATCTATATATCAAAAACCATTTTGCGAATTCAAATGCAAGTAATTAATTTTTTAATTACTACAATATTTTGACAAATATGAAAGTGACATTTAATTTCCAATAAACTGGGTTTTGTAGAAGATATCGGCGAATGTCTTGCGGGATTACTAATCATGCGATCAATGTCATTGCTGAAAAATCTTTACGAAGCATTGATCTGAGTCACTCCTATCTTAAAAGATAATTTGGCGTCGAAGTCGTAATTCCTATATATCCAAACACGACCAACTGTGCTAATTAAATGTTGAAAAAAGTAAATATTACTCAACATATTTTTCGCAATTTTTTCGCGGATTTTAATTCTTAGCACGTTTCTGACAATTTGAATAATCAATATCGGTGCAGGCGTTATAATTATTCGAAATTTGTAAAGCTTCACAAACTGTATTTTTATGTACATATTTACGTCATGTTTATATTTATATATTTATACTGTCTAGTTTAATTTATATATACCTATTAATAATTATCCAAAAATACTATATAGAATACTATATAGTCTTTTAGACCTATGAAACATTGTATATTTATATTTACCTATAAATCGATCAAAAATAACGAATTTTTAACTATGTAGTTGGAAAGTAATCCAGGCATGAACAATGGACTACTGCCTAGCTCAACCCCATATTAAAATAATCAGTTGGAAAATGCACTAGTAGAGCTTATTAAAGCACTTGTTTCATTTCCCCACAGGAAAACATCTTCGAAGCCGATCAGTTATGTATGCCGCACATTTACATTTCACCACAAAACCGTTGCCGCTAACCACTAAAACATTCTATAAAATCTAAGAGAACACAAACATAAAGATGTTCTCTTAAAAACTTTTTACTTGGCAAACTTGGTCGAGTCGAAGTGACAACCAGATATACCAACGTCAGAATGACTATCATTTACTTTTCAAATTTTAACTAGTTTTTCGTTCCCGTTCGAGAACACAACATTCGGTTCCATTGTTGTGTACAAGTTTGAAAGCAACAATAACTTGGAAGGAATCTTCAATTCGTTTTACCTTCACATTCCATCAGAACAACAGCGGCGCTAAACCGTGCCATATAACAGTCGGGCTTTTACAACTTGACCATAGTATTGCGTATTGCTGTTACAAATCTTCAATCTTCTCTTTTCAGTCAGATGGAATATACCGTCCGTCCGTGAGTGCGTCCATACACACAACATAAAATCCTGCAACAATGTCTACACTCAACTTTTCAAATCAGTTTGAGTAATTGGGCACTGGGCATTGGATGTTGCATTTATGGTCCGTCACAAATAGCATGGCCCCAGTCCAAACGACTACATTTGGGGAGTAGTTGGTGATATTGCTCTGTTTTATGTGGTCAACGGCAGTAAAAATTGCTCTGTTCGAACATAAAAATCTTCGTTTAACGACAACAACAGCGAAGCACCAACATTGTTGCCAACATAACTCCAGATAAGACGGCAATCTCCGAATGTTAATCACAACAAAACATCGTCCGATCATCGTTAAAATTCGTTTAATGGCCATATTCATGTCAAATGCGGATCGTTGATGATTATTTTTTGCTATTTTGACCCAGCGTCGTGTGTTCGGTTTCATTGACCTCCCAGTTAGATGTGAAGCTGTAACAGCCCACCCTCCACCACCCTGCTCATGACAGACACATACTTACGACACGAAGTAAATAAAATTACCACAATAAAAATTATCCGAAAAATAAGAAAACTCGTATTTTGTTTCTTAAAAATGTAAATTATTTATTCAATTGCTACTTAAATGTGTGGATAAGAGTAGAGGGAGAAGGGAGGAATTTAAAATTAATAGTTAATTAGATTGTAATTGAAAGACTGTTATTCTACTGTACATCATTGACGTGATTGCATCTAAGTGATTCGTTAAGTAGTTCGGGCGAGTTTCCCATACTATCCATACCGCCTTCACGGTCACCATCTACAACCTGGTCCATTTTTATCAACGGTCTGTTTGGTTGCGACCTTTAGAGAAAGTCGGCGAGTGAGGTATACTTGAGTAAGAGTGTCGTGACGACTGCAGAAGCAGCAGGAATGGACTGTTTGTTTGCGATTATTTGCCAGAAGCCCGTGGCATCGTATGAAAGGTTTATGGGTTAAGTCTTGAAAAAATAAAAACTTTGGTAAAGATATCGATTATAAGCGTATGATTGCACATTGACAATTGGTTCTACACTGGGTTGATAGCACCAGAATCCGCGTAGCACCTTCGAATCAGCGTTCGTGCTTCACCAGCTGTATGGGAACTCTAGGTTGCTGGTTAGCATCGGAACCTGACGCCGAGGAATAGAAGCTGGCCTCGGCATCATTCGAATCGTCGTGGACATTTATTTCCTCATCATCGGAGTCAGAGTCATTAATTGAAACGGGCTTAGAAACTTGTTCGCTTGCCTCAGACAAGTGCTTGCCATTATCGGCGGCTGACAATGAAGCAGCTACGGCATATTGTCGTGCCAGGCCGAGGGCAAACGCAGCCGCAGAAGGCGTATTAACCAAGGACCTAAAAGCACTGTGTTCTCCGCCCATTGAGAGAGTGGGCGACCCTGTTGCTATAGCTGCGGCCAACTGTTGGTGTGATTCACTGCTCAATACGCCAAATGAAGTCGACGGCATGGCCAAGCTTGGCGATTGACCTTTGGCTAGTTGTTGGTGTTGCTGATGGTAGTGGTTAAGGAGTAAGGCCGCGGCAGCTGACTGTGGATCAGCGTGATGAGCATGCATATTTGACATGTGCGCCTGAAGTGAAGGCTGTGGCTGCATAGGCGGTCCAGCTGGATGACTTGGCTGAGCCGATGAATCCGAAGATGGGGGCGCTGAGTGCGGTTGCTGCGGCATACTTGACAGTTGATCATTTGGACAGGTTGAAGCATTACTATTCGTGCTAGGAGTGGGAGATGTTGATGTAGGATTGCTGCAAGTTTCCAGTGATTGTTGGGAATAGTGTGTGGCCGATGTATTACCCGTGGGACTCGAGCGCCGTTTTAAAAGATTCATTCGTTGATGACGACGCCATTTTGCTCGTCTATTTGAAAACCAAACCTATTTTGGGCGAAAGAATACAAACAGATACAAAAATCAGAACTTTCATTTTCTACCCTTTCACACATTATCTTCGCAACCAATCAGCATGCCAACTTACCTGTACTCTGGCCTCGCTCAACGAAGTGCGGCTCGATAGCCGCTCCCTAGTGCTCACACACGGGTAGTGACTTTTATCGAATTCCTTCTCCAATTCTTCCAGTTGTTCGGGGGTGAAAGTGGTGCGATTACGCCGAAATTTCGGCTCATCGTCATCGTCCAAATAATCGGAATCAATATGACGGCTGTCGTCAGGCGATTCAAGCGTATCGTGGCTGCCAGAACTGGGTGAAATTGCCCTACTTGTGTTGTTGACATTGATGGCCGACGTAGAATGATTTACCGTGGGCATGGCGGTTAACGGAGCGCCTGCACTTATAGCCGGAGACCAAAAGTGTGGCGATGATCCGCCCGTAGATGCCGCCGCTGCAGCGGCTGCTGGATGCCAAGAGAAACCCCCATACGGATGCGGAGGATACAGCCCGTAAGCCGCTGTGCGAGCAAATTCATTGGCCACCCGTTCCGCAGCTCGATTTCTTAAAATTCGATTTATAGATGAAACGGAGGGAGCTGTGGCATTGGTGCAAACACCTGCAAAATTACGCAATTATAACAAAACAAAAAATAACTTTTAACGTTCATTCACATCCATAATGGGAAGCTAAAAAAAGACCAAGGCGTCCGCCGTCAGATCGGCCATAAATCGTTAAGGCGATCATTGGGATAATCTCAAATCTCATCAATGACGACGTTTAACCGCAAAGCATACAGAACATCACAGAAGATCTGTCGGCAAAACAAATGCTCATGCACTCGCACACACACACACATACAAACTCATACCCACATGCCATGTATATTGCATTTGCATAGCGTTGTAGTTGGAACTCGCTTGCGTGTGTGTGTTTGTATGTGTGGCTTAGATGTGAGTTCAATTGAATGAAGCTTCCAACTAATCGACCGCGATCAATCACCATATCAAACGGACAAATAAGCAAGAAAGACGTATTAAAAAGATTACAAAGTCCGATAAGAAACATGAAATGTTTCCATGTGTGTGGGAATATTTTATTTGGCGTTTCGTTCCGTTGGCTTTGTAGCCATTTTCGGTCCATATTGTTACGCCCTGTCTTATAGCATGACATTTGATGCGGAGGGGGGTGGGTGCTTAAACAACTTACCTTCTGATATTAAACGCTCTCGTATCTCCCATGCAAATATCGTTGGGTTCTCGCGTTTGTATTGTTCGATTTTGGAAACTACTGTTGGAGTGGCCACTTTTGGCTTGGAGCCACCAATTAGACCAGGTGGTCGCAAGGAACCTGCAAACAAAGTCAATTATGTAGTATATCAATTTATCTCCTTTTGTTCAATTAGATATTCTCTGTTGATTCCAATAATTCTTATTGTCTCGGCTTGGAACAGAATGATTGGAAGCAACGCCCGAGCAAACTAAAACAAATGGACGTGGTATAATACAGGGCAACACCGAAGACACAACGCACGGTTGCTGATGTGATGCCTTATATCCGCTAACTCATCTTCCTACCGCTAAAATAACTTCATCGAAATCTGCGATGGCAAATTGCCACGCGTCAAACGTTTATGATAGGTTATTTTCGAAATACTGGTGCCAGGTACACTGAGAAGAAACAAATAATTGAAATCATTTCGAAGTTAAATGTGTTTTCAATGCGAAACTAGAAGCAATATACCTGAAAATCGCAGTAAACCCCTAAGTTAATTTAGTCGCGAACATAGCACATCTCTAAAGGTTATGCACATAATAAAAAAATTCTAAAACCAAGTCAAATTTATATGCATATACGCGTATGATAAAATCAATCACTTGTATAAAGGGCATCATTTTTTTCAGTGTACTTTCAGAGTCAGTGTTTATACTGGGTGTTACGAAAAGATCTTTCTAAAGCAAATATATTGATTAATGAACTGCAGGCATTTGGGCCAGTCGTTGTTACGCATTGTGGTAACAATGCGTTAATTTTTTGCGCCGGCGCACTCATTCGCAGAGTACACAATGATTTATTTATATTTTCTTGCCGCTTTGTGGCGGTAAAATGCTAAAGTCTCTTAGCAGAACTGAATATCACCATCCATACCTAACAGAACTGAATATCACCATCGACACACTAAGACTCCATATATTATTAAAAGGTATTAATATAAGTTAATACGATATTCTAAAGTGTCTTTATTTTTGTATGCCGTATAAAAATGAAAAGTGTTTTAATTTTGAGAATGATCGACCTTCAGTGTGTTAAATAGAAAACATTTTCAAAGTTGTCCCGATTTTTTAAGAAAAAACTAATATTTTTGGAAAACTAAATGAAAATTTTGCCACATACATGAAGGGGTTCGTTCGTATTCTTTAGAAATTTAAGAAAAAAATGGATGTATCCTAAAATGTTATTCTGATAACTACTTTAAATATTTTAAATCTGGCGTAAATGTAATATAAATGCTTTTCGAATATGTGGACCTATATTGATCATCTGAATAATTACAATCCTTATATGGAGTTGATTCCAAATTAATCGTATTATATTGGGAACATATGTAATTTTTTACAAAGTTTGCGATGTTAGCTAGGATATATAATTCCCACTTCAATTACAGATAACTCAAAGAAAACTTTAGTCAAATCGGTTCCGCCGTTCTCAAATTGATGAGCTACTATAAGTTTCTTACATAATTTTTATAAGTAGATTTTTATTAATTTTACTTCAATTTGATAAGATATAATTTTTTTCGTATCACTCCCACGCGCTAGTCACGAAAACAGGTTATGTATGAATTGTTGTCGGAATACTTAACGTCGATAAGCACCCAATCTCTAATCGGGCAAAATGCAACGAAAAACAGAAACACTCCTCACGACCCATTGAGCATATACATTAAGTTTGGTCAAAATCGGTGCAGTGGTTCTTGAGTTACGGCGCAAAAACACACAAAAACTAAATATTGCGCCATCTGTCGGATGAACTTTAAACTACACAGAAGCACTCCTCATGCCCCATAAAGGCTGAATATACAATTTGGTAAAAACCGGTGCAGTAGTTTTTGAGTTTAGCGATCACGAACATACACGTAATTTTTATATATATAGACATAGATATATATATATATATATATATAATACTTTTACATCTCATGTTTGAGAATTCCTTATTTTTTGGCATTTCCCATGTGTACAACCACGTCACGTCATTACTACATATGTAATAACGTATGTATGTAAACAACTGAGAGCTATTAAATGTTGTTTTCCTTTCCTTTGGAAATTTGTTAATGTATTTTTATGCATGCATGTATGTATGAGTGTACATTGAATGATTTGCTAACGGCAGTCACAATTGCGGCAACCAATCCCAGCCGCAGAAGCTAAAGATGATGATTTCAGTTTTGATAAATGATTGCGGTACGTGTTTGTTTTATTTTTTCAGTTCACCGTCTGTCCACATACGTATGCATACTTTACATGTGCCTGTATATGTGTGTACATCTTCTCAGCATGTAGAATGCCTTCTTTCATGCCGACTACAAACGGGCATTTGTCGTTGCCTCGTCCAACTCAAAACCCCAGAGTTGTGTTGGAATAAATTTTCATGTTTGACAATTAAAATACATAAACTGTGTTTATTTTTCCTTTGGCACTTCCGTAGAGAAGACAAGATAATTTCTCGCTTCCTTTTTTATGAAATGATCAGCATTGTGTGATAATTCATTTACACAAGACGGACGGACGAACGAACGAACGCCACACCGCCGCATAAAGAGAGTAAATAATTGGATTGGTCGCTTGAAAACAAAACCCACAATTAAGATAATGAATGCAATTCGCTTCGCATAAAGGTACCACCAAGGTACACATACAGGTATGATGCATGTGTACAAACATACAACGGGTGTGGCTATGTGTGTGTGTGCGTGTTTGGTTACACAACCGTGGATTGGTTAAATACAAGAGTATTGCCAGTTAAATGGAAAACAAACAGCATTTACTGTTTTCAAATCCTGCAAAAACAATTACTCAAAATAATTCATACTTATTGAATGACCACTTTTGAGCACAATTGGTCAATTTCACAGCTTAACCCAGATCGTACTGAAATCGTACAACAATCTTAACAAAGTGAAAATCCCTTATAGTCCATTGCTCGTATAGGGGATTTTCAAATATGGTGCATAGTTGTTTTGAACTATATCTAAAATGTTCTTATTATAGTCCGAAATTGAATTGACTCAAACATGGCAAGCAATAAAAAAATTGACCTCTGCATAACTTAGTCGCAATATACAATTTATATCGTATATTATTTTTATAGAATGAGTGTTTCGGATGTTCTACCGTATAGACCATTGAAGTGTCAAGCAAGAGTAGATAGGAACGTCATTGTCAAAATTTTACCGAACGCGGCGAGGTTATACAAAAAAAATATAGATTAAGTGTATATAAATTTTGAAAAGGATAATTTGAAACCCAAAAAGACACCAACTACTTTCTAATTTTTCTTTCAATTAACAATTCTCTGTGACTGTATTTGTAATATTTCATACATTTGTTCTTCAACTTATTTAATTACCATTTTGAGTTGCGGTAAATATTAATTCGAATTGGATTCACAAATCGTTCGACCATCGGCAGTCGAATAATGTACAATAAATGCACCACCATATTTCTGGGGAAATAAACCGACTGGCTATATATACATACATAGATACAGACATGTGTTTCAAGTAAATTGTCTAAACTTACCCAATAGCTTGGATACCGCACCCTGTTGTGTCAGCATGTGTTGGGCGATATCATATCCTCGCAAACCACTGAATCGTGATAATTCCAAGAGCCGCTGTTGAGATACCAGAGCACTTAGCGTGCTGGGGGATGGCTGGCCATTGGCTCCGCCTGTGAATATAGCTGATCCCGGTATTTGCCCGGAAGAAACCAGTCCCACTGAAAAATAAAGAAAATAACAACATGAAACACCCTCGTAATAATGGGCCATAGCAAACACACACACACACATAATGTCTAGCTCTGGCCTTTTTTAGTCCAATAAGTATACGGCACTCTTTGCCATGCAAACACGCCGCACTCGTATCCCCATATACAATAATGAACAACTTGCGTTGCGTGTCACCATATCACTATATCGGTGTGTTTTTGTATGTATTAACGTTGAAGTGTGTGTGTGTTAAATTACAACAATAAATAATTACTTAATTGAATACCTATAATTTGTGTCACACACAAAATAATTTATGTCAATTCTATTCCATTCAATTCCAGACGAATCAACTGAATACGCTTTGCTTTACCCGAGAGCTTGTCTCAGGCGGCATCGCATTATTTTCTCTGAACATTTTCGATCAAATAAAAACTTACACACATCCACTGTAAACAGCTTCCGTCCAATGAGTTAGTCATTGTTATTGAAATCCATATAATAATCCATGAATATATACAGCTATACATACTTATTTGTATGTATGCACATTAAAGTCACAATAACCAATATTTGGAGAAATACTTTTCCCAGATGTTATTGAGGTCAATATTATTACATACATATGTCAATGCTGCCATTAAATCATTCAATGTGAATGTAAGTTCATGAAAAATGTTCTACTAGAAAGTGAAGACCAATGCGTAAAACCGGTTTGTTGATATTTTAAAAAACTTCGAATGAAATGATCGAATAGAGCAAATGAATTGGTAAAATATTCGACTATTTCAAATTGTAGAAAGATCCATTTCAAATACGAGCTCGGTGATGAGAATTTTTCGCATAGTTTTCAAAGAGCGAATATTTTGCTAGACATTATGACCCAAAAGTACAATCGAAGAGTTATTATGTTATTGGGAAATGACGTCATATACAGGTTATTTTGAAGCGGGAATTACTTCATAATTGTAAGATATATTTTTTAAAGAAGATGGACTATATTTTTTATAATTCCAAATCACTTTTAAGAGTGGGTAGTTGGAACTTTCTTTGGGCGATGTTCGAAGCACATCTCAATAATCGATGATCTAATTGATAAATAAAATTATGCACAAATCATTTACCTAAAACATATAGGGTCTTAATTTGAACAAATTTGCATTACACCTCTTTAAGAAGTTATTCGATAGGTTTTTATAACAATTTCAAAAATATAATTTTTAATAGAAGAATCCCCTTTGTAATTCAAAACATTTCGAAGATTCCATTTGTAATTTTAATCAATTCAGTTGTAATCCCAATCGTTGAATTTTTTTTAATGTAATATTGAAATTATTCAAACTTTATTTTTTTTTTTTTTTAATTTCATTTAGAATGACCTGGGAAAATCGCTCAGATTTCCTTGGAATAATTTGTGTGCTACAGTCTCTAAATACAGTTATAGGTAAATTGCAAAATTTTTGTGGCAAAAGTTCAAAAATTTTTAATTATATTTTTGGCAAAAAACAGTTGTAGATTAGGGTTATGACTTTTTAACTTTTTTCTCAAAAATGATTTTAAAAAAATGTTTTATAATTTTTTTATCATACATACATAAAACGGAATAAGTATAACCTTTTATAACTTCCACAAAAAGCCACACAACTTTGGCCATAGATATCGATGAAAATTGTATGTATGTTCTTATTTATAATTTAGTTTAGGTATTTCGTGGATCTAAAGCTTCGGGTTAATTACATATGCACTTTAACGGCATATACATTAGAACTTTTTACCGGGTTAACCTACTTTATGAGGATTTATTTGACATATATGCACTCGGTTAACAAAATCCGGTTAAATGTAAACATACTATTACTATAAAAGACAAATTTTACAAAAATGCTTTCAAACGATTGTGTGTGTTTTTTAGAATCACTCATGGGTCTGGGATACAATAGTTTTAAATGATATAAACTTTTTGATATAAATTTTTACAGAAGGTTTCTCGAACATCAATCGATATGTTGAGCCGGTTATATTTGTACGGGTATGTTCTAGAAAACACGATGAGTTTTTTACACTTCACACATACACTTCCCATCAGAGTTACCTACTGTTCTGATTCACACGTGAATTGAAATTTTCGAACTTCTGCACAACAAAAACCAAAAAAGTCAGCATGTTACTTCGCAGAAATAGTGTTGCCATATAATATAAATTGTATTCGTTTTTAACATTGTTTCTGTTATTAGTAATTTTGTTAATTTTAACGTTTATTACATTATTATTTTAATTAATTAATATTTTATTATTCACAACATAAATTATTGGTCTGTTCCCGTACGGCAAGAATCTACTTGATTTTACTATTTTCTTCGATATCATAAAGGAAAAAAGTGTTATCGTAGTAAAAAAAAATAGTAGATTCTTGTAGTACGGGAACAGACCATATATGTATGAAAGACTCTGTAATATCAGTTCCGTTCCAGAACCTAAAAGAATCTACTAATTTTACAAGTTTTGCAACTTTTTACTCAAAAACCGTTAATTTTTTGATTAATTTAAGTGGAACATTTGGTAACCCTATCTTGAACGATATTATTCCAAATAAGCTGTTTTTGTCAAGCGATTGATTGATTCATTCCGAAAAAATGCAACACAAACTTTAGAATCAATTTAAAATTGGGGTTTAATGGTGTTTCATTTTAATTTTGTGATTTTAAACAAATTATACACAATAATAACATGTCATATCATAATATCTATCATCATGTGCATTTTTTATTTCAAAAATAATATTTATTTATATAGAAAAACATGAATACACCCGACTCTCACTAAGTGTAAAGAACTCACTTCAAAAAGGTGTAAAGTATGTTACAGAACTGACAATTCCGACAAGTGAAACCCTCGATTTTTAGTGCTTCTGCAAATGGAGTACTATGAGTTTAAGATATCCGACTGTGGTATTCAAGGTTTTTAGTGCACCAAAATGTGGAACACTACGATTATCATTGTGCTCCGGTACAGTAAAACTAATACCCGTATCCGTGTTGTATATGCATTTTGAGAGGTATGGCATAAGAGAGGTATGTTATGAATAAAAACATCAATAAGCGACAATTTGTGTATAAAATGTAAATAAAATCGAAGATCTGTACTCATAATTAGTTGCCTTATATGTTTCCATTTTACATAAATGCGATATAGCGCTTAAACACGGTTTAGATTGCTTGCTCTGTTGTCATGATATCAAAACAACAGACAAAAACAAAAATCTATTGAATTGTCGCATCTTTTTGCTTATACATATAGTGCTGCTCAAAACATTTGCCACCATAACTGCAATGCAATAAAATGGGGGGGAAATAAGATGTAAATGGTTTTATAATTTTACTTATGTTTAAAATCCGTTAAATCTTTAAAAAGTCATTCTTCTAAATTATATACATATATATATATATATATATATATTCGGCCTGATTCAAAACATTTGCAACTACTTACTACACTTTATTTTTTCCTTGTCTATGGTAATATTTCGAGAGTTTTATAACTATAAAAAGAAGATCGGATACAAATTGACCTTATTGATGTTAATAAAGAAAAACAAAGCTATTTTATTGAGTTGTTGTACAATTAGTGGGCCAAAGTGCTATATTTCTAAAAAAAGTCGATAAAATGGCGGCAATGTATATAATGAGCAAATTAAGAAACAAATTATCGACGATTAAACAAAAATGGGTCCCAAAAAGAAACATCTGATTAACGAGATTGCTACTGATTAGAGTCAAGCTCAACAGGGTCTTCTTTCCCCGCTAATTATTCCAAGCCCGTTCCCTTGGCTGTGGTTTCGCTAGATAGTAGATAGGGACAGTAGGAATCTCGATAATCCCTCATATAATATCGAAAAATATAAAAAATCACTTCAACTGAATATATCCACGCAAAGGATCAGGGGTAGAGCCGTATAATTTGGACTTCGAGCATAAAGAACTATAAGAAACCATTAATTTCCAAGAAAAATAGGTTAGCTCGTCTACAGTTTTCAAAAAATGGTATGTGCAGAAGTGGAAATATGTTATCTTTTCTGTTGAATCAAATTAAATTTGCACAGTTCGGATTCAGATGTCTGATGCGTATGCCAAAAGGCGAAAGTCTCGACAGTTTACTACGTAAAAATGTTTTTTTTTTCATTCAAAACCCTTGCTGTTACCTTATATATATACATATATAAGGATGTAACAGCAAGTGTTGTTGTACAACAAACGATACAACGACCACATGGAAATTTGTTGTTGGAAGTACTACTAGTGTCAACGCCATTTAATCAAAATATTTAAACAAAACACACAAATTATAAAAAAATGTTTATTTAAAAGCCGAAATATCTTGGAATCCTCAAATCCACGATGCATATGGCCACATTACGCCAGATAAAATATTTTGGTAATCTTCTGACCTTGCAATTCCAGTGATTTTATGAATCGGATCAATTCCTTGTCCGGAAAAAGACCCCCATACCATAATTTTGCCTCCGCTCTGTTTCACAGAACCTTTTGTATATCTTTTGTCTATACTTTCGCCTTTTAGCCATTTATTAGTATTCCGTTCGAATTAGTTCGATTCCAATCATTCAAGAACATGCTGTTAATATAATCATTTTTGATTTTTACTTTAATGTTAACATAAGTTGGAGTGTATATAAAATGTGTCATTCCGTTTGCAATATCCACCCATAATGTATATACATATATTCTTGATCAAAATAAAATTTTATGTCGATTTATACATGACCGTTTGTTGAATCGCTATAGAGCTCTCAATATTGACTGTAATTTTGTATGATGGGTTTTGATTGGGCGGCATATCTTCCTGCCAAAACTTATTACGATAGCCCCGATATAACAGTACCCCCACATAGTCGTAGTTTTGGGATTTTTGTACGTTTTTAAACCAAATTGGCTGTATGTTGATATTATGTGTATTCATTGTGTGCAGATTTAAATAATTTAAAAAAGACACGCAGAATCCATTTTAAATTATGTTTTTGTGAAAAAATTATATTTTTTTTCATACTTATAACTTCCACGAAAAGCCACATAAATGACATTGTTCATAGAAATCAATAAACATTTGATGCTTTTCCTTACAATTCAGTGTAGGTGTCATATTTTGAATCGATTGCATTTCTTTGTATGGGACGCTGGAACGTTTTCTGATTTTCACAGTTAAAGACTTTTCGTAGAAAACAAACGGTTATATAATTTAGTGTAGCTCTAAAACTTGTAGTTAATTATATATTTGCTTGCAATTATTAAAAAAAATCTAAATTTCTTAAAAATTCTCAAAAATAAAAAAATTGAAATGATTTTGATTTTTTTAATGATCCCTTACTAAACTAACCAGTTGGTATTCGAACAAAACAAATACGGTACCCTCCAATATACCAGAATTGAACCCCACACAATGATCGGAACATAATAGGTGCCGTCGGGATATTTTCTCGTCTATTTTCTCTTTGTTTTACACATTCAATTCAATTGTACTTACCGTTGGGATGTAGTGGTGGCATGGTACCGGCTACGCCACCGGCTGTGGGGGTATTGAGAGCAGGAATTCTAGGTGGATCCATTTTCCAGTGAGCTGGTATATTGAAACTAGCTGGTGTTATAGATCCAAAATCTCGGTTGATTCCCGATTCAATCAACATGACAATTTATTTCTTCCGCTTTTCCAATAGAAAGCGCAAACTTCGTGCTTAACAAGTTTTGAGATGTTTTGAATGGTGTTTCTTATATTAAAGGGATTTTGTTTTATTAAGTAGCTTAGGCAATTAGTTCAAGTTTTGACGTTTTGTGCCACCGTTTTGATTTTTTTCCTTTTGTAGTTTTTTTCACTCTTTTTTCTATATTCGTATTGTATGAACATAGACTTGTGTATTGAATTTTATTTTTTATTTATTATTTTTTCTTTTTTTTTTGCATTCACTGGTCATTCAAAATTTAACTAGTCAAACGTTCCGTTCACTAATTTATGGGACACATTTATTTGTTGGAATCATCATTAACACAGAAACAGTCCGACTGAAACGAAATGTCAAAAACATGTTCTTCGTTTCCCGTTTTCAAGATGAACTTCTTCAAATTTGCTTCTTTTCCGTTTTCGTTGATTCAGCTGCCGTCGTTCTTTAATTTCATTGAAGCGCAATCACGATCCAAACACGAAACCACCAGTTATCGGACTGAGGTATTCACTCTCTGCCAACTGCCATTGAGTCGTTCTTCTGAAGCAACTGTTACGGTAGTTAGCGCTTCTTCACTCACGTCACACGGGTGGGGGCAACAATCAATGTGCCCGTGCGTGCGTACGAGTGTGTTTTCATTTGAAGTTGACTTTATTACGTTTTGAGTGACTCCGAATGCTCATTCACTCATTCTGTATTCCCATTCATGCACACACACACCACTGAGGTAATAACTGGTTCTTCGCACACACAAGCAAACAAACACACACGCTACATAGGCTTCAGCGATAGTCAAGTTCCGTAATGGCGGCCATTCGTTTAGCAGACATAACGGATAAGCAAGGGTGTGACAGAGACAACAGGTTTTCGTTAGCGGCCCGAAGCCCTTCCCACACTATGCGACAGTAACAATTATCGCCGCTGTAATTTCTCGAGTGGGCAGTGCCAGTTGCACATGCTTAACTTTTTGAATGTCAACAATGCGCCGCAACCAACAACAACAAGAACAGAAACCATTCTCCCACTGCATAGCAGAGACTTATTAGCTCTGGTATGCTGGCTATGAATGTTGAGTGTTTGTGTGTGTGTGAGCCCAATTGCTTGTAGTCGCAGTTGAATTTTGGGAATGTGTGAGGAGGCCGACCGAACAGCCAACTCGTAGGGTGGCTGAATGTGCGGCTATCTTGGGCACGCTTGCCTGCTGAATTTGGGTAACCGAGTGAAGGAACGAACAACTGACTGAATGAATGAATGTATGAGTGTATGGGCAATCATTTGGTCTCACCTTTTTGCTCGCTCATACCTTCATAAGAACCGCATATAATCGAATAAATAAAACAACACTTGCCGATAAGCGTCCCCGCTCACCACACACCGTCGAGTTCGTTCGCAAACTGCCAACTACTATTGATGGTCACAATTGGATGGGTAATTAAAGTTACACTGACTTGCAAATTCTTCACTTCGTTGCACACGTACAAGAAACAAACTGTGCAAAAACACCCGATAATTCTGATTATAGCAATTTAACTCCCCCCATAGTATGCACAATGCGGTGTGTATGAACACCATGTTCGTAGGCATGTACTCGTATGATTGTATGATTGTGTATGGATGGATGTACATACTATCATGTTTTTAGTTTCCTATTAGTATATTTGCTGGTAAGCGGTGGCTTGTGAGTTCGTATAGACTTTTTGGAATGGAAGTCATGTATACCGATGGGTGTTAGCATATGGCGTACTGACATTTCGTATCAATTAAGTACACACAAAGGACAACGCACACATTCTTATATACATAAGTACATATGTAATCATCGACATACAGATAATTATTTAAAAGTGTTGAGGATAATTAAAAATTTGTATTCACATATACATATCAACGTGCCCATCTACAAAAATGTGTGTGTGTGTGTGTTTAGATCTGAAGAATGGTCGGATAAGAAAGTCAACATTAATTAAGGGTAAAATGGACAATTAAATGTGAAAGCAAATGTTTTTGTGGTAACGTTTATCCAAAAAAAAAAAAAAAAAAAATGATTTTAATTACAAAAATTTTATACGAGGGTTGTTTACAAACGGTCTCTCTTAATAACGAAAGTTTGAGGAAACGACAATAAAATGCAGAGGAGGTGATGCAAATGTGGTATAGATTGGTTATGTGGTAGTCGTTTTTTTTTTTTTTTTTTTTTTGTAAACTGAAAATTTTAGAATAACTAAAACATCTTCTATAGTTTGCTGTTCTCAAAAAAATAAGATAGCAATGATCTGCTTAATTTATTTAACTTACGTTGAGAATCAGAAGCAAAAATTTAATTTTTCATGAAATTGACTTTTTTCGGTTGAAGTTTAAAAATAGTTTTTGTTATACAGATGTATTTTAATCTTTATTATTAAAGAATTAAAATAATTAGTAAGTACTAAAAATCAAATAAAATGCGCCCACATACTTACAAATGTAAGAAAAAAACTATACGTTTATTCAGTAAACACAGGTACAAGTAATGTGGTATACCTTGAGTCTGCATGAAAAAAAGCCAGCACAAGACAAAATTTCGTTACTATTTGAAACATGTGTACTCTACGAGAGTCTACTATGAATCAAAAGGATGAAAAACAAAGGCTATGTGTTTTAACAACTTCTCCATACAAAAATTAAATATTGCCATGTGTAGACATTATTATATAATACAAATTATAGTTCCAATCAACGTATTCTTTAAAAATCTTAACAGACATAAATCTCGAGCTAATTCGCTAATTCATTAAAAACGATAAATTATATAAGATATCAATTGGAAGTGAAAATTATACTATACCACATTAACATGATGTGGTATACCACATTACCTGCACTTTTTTAAAATCACTTTTAATGGAATTTCAACTATTTTCTCAAATATCTCTTAAATTGTTAGAATAATATTATTTTCAAATTGAAACATGGAAAGACAACACATGTTAAGTGTAAAATTTCAATTTAATCAGATAAAGAAAAAAAATTGGCGATCTAAAAACAAATGGGTATACCACATTTGCATCACCTCCTACACTCTAAATTTTTTTCCAAAAATTACAGTGTTAATCATTGTGATTTTTTGTTGATTTTTTAAGAGGTGTGTAATAATCACCAAATAATCGTGTAATTTGAAGAAAAATAAAAAATAAGGGTGGGTTTAAGCATAAAATAGGGCAAAAACTGCAATTAAGTTAAAATATGCGTAAAAGTAAACACAAAGTGTAGTAATTTCTCACTTTTACAACAAAAAAAAAATTGAAATTCAACAAAAAAAAAAAAAACAACAAAGAGAAAAAATCACGTGCTGACGCTCAGTTGTTTGTGGTTCTTTGCATTGCGTAGACGGCATTCTATTTGTTTGTGAAATATTTTACTTTGTTAAATGAAATAAATAACAAAAATGTATGTTTGCAATATATGTAAGAATGTGCTTGAAAATATTGATGAATATTATTTGCATTTGTGTACGCATAAAAAAGAAAAGAACAATATATTTCAGTGGTTGTTCCCCAAAATGCAATAGAGATTACCAAAATCGCAATTCTTATCTCATCTTATCTCATTTTAAAGGTGTTCATAAAATTGAAAAGAAGATTGAAAGTATGAAATCAGAAGGGAGATATCCTTGTTTAGTTAGTACATGTAAATATGTTGGTTCCAATTGCAAGTTTATATACTTACACGCCTTAAAAAATTTGTCACACCGTAAAAAAGATAAATTGTCCCCTATGTCCATGCCGAAAAAACTTTGTGTCTCAGTCTACATTTCGATCACATTTCTTTAGAAAGCACGCGTTTGTTGACCAAAAAGAAAACAACTCAGCACGGAATCAGACAGACTCGTTACAATCGTATGATAACGATGAGACATGTCTTTTCAGAAGGAAGGAAGAATTATGTCGTACACGCCTATTTCCATTATTACAACAATGAGGAATCGTAACAATTTTTTGAATTACAACTCGAAGGCAACGTTGATGGCCTTGGATATACCACTAAAAAAGGAAAAGTTTAAGTTTACTCCCTAGAAGCTGTGCCCATTGGCAAGCAGACATATCAGCTGATAATGTTAACGACAATTAATGTCAGACTGTTTTGCGACGCAGAGGGCATACTTCAACGATGTAGAAAATATACCAACAGTAAAAGATATTTTGGAGAACTGGCCAATGATTTTCCACAAGGAATACCTTTTTGGAAATACCAATATTCACATCTAATTTTAAAGCATCTCAAATAAAGTTTATTCGGATTTTCAGTATTGAGAATGAAGAAGATGTTGGCGGTTGTAAAAGCTATATGTGACTATTTTCATGAGAAAGACACAATGCTTTTTAAAAAATATAAGGTAATATTTTAAACTATGCATTTGTAAACTATAACATGTAACTAATGACCTTTCTTTTATTTTATTCGTTTTAGTTCGGCACACCAATAGATGAGGTTAAGAGGGAAAATGTAACGGCCACTCCATGGGCTTCCATAATTTGTAAGTTGCTACTATATATGTGTAAAAGACAGTTAAAATATTTAATTTTAACAATTGCAGATACATCACCTGCGGAGGAAGATAGTAGCGGAGAATCTATTGCATACATTTGGTTAGAAGGCGATATGACAAGCATAGAACCAAACTGTGACATAATTACTTTAATCTTGCAGGTACTGTGTTATTATTATATATTGAATATCCAATAGATATCTCCCAAACATGCGAATTTTTCATGCGATATCTTTTTAAAATTCCTAATATGAATTCAAATTAATTATTCGGGCAAGATATTATACATATGTATATTAAGTTATGACTATACCAAAGTCATTGACGCATAACTTTAAGAAAAAGTGAAGTTATTCGAAGAGGGCACTGAACGCCTCATATATTCCTCAAAATAACCGAAATCATGGTACAATTATACAAGGTACCTGCAAATATACAACTGATTTGATTCCCACGTAATATCTACTCGTGTTAATTTCGATAAGAGAAATTATGTTTAAAAAATTGAATAATAAAATAGAAATTATTCTTTTTAAATTGGTTTTTAAAAAATTATTAATTCAGTGATCATTTAAATTAAATTAATTAAAAAAATATTCATTGCAGATGTATGAACATTAAATATTTTTTATTCATTTTCATTAATATTTGCTACGATTTAAAGCCAATTGAATGAGATAAATACAATAAAACAATCGGATTTAAAAAATACGCAATGAGTTGTGAAATGCAGTCCAATATTTCAGGATTAGAAATGGCTGGACTATCGAGGATTTTGAAAATAAATAACCAAAATTTATGTTTTGTATGTTTTGTTTACATTTTCAGACATATGAAACTGACACTATAGTGTTGTATACAAAAACATTTTCTATATATTTTTTGTGTATTGTATTTGTTGTAGTATTGCATTTTACTATAATTGTATCATGCAGTGAAATGTTGAAATCAATGGAAATCATGCCGTTTACTACTGACATAAGTTTGCGTTAAATTTTCCAGACCTTCAATTTTATTTACATTTTTCGTACGCTTATTGACGTTTGTTTCGACAATCATAAATTTGGTCCATTTTTTTTTTTTTTTTTTTTGGAATTCTGCATAGAAGTACACATTTCTAACAAAATTGATCGTTATAAGCGACATATAACTTGTAAAGGCAACAAGTCCATTTTTCTAGAAATTGAGATTTTGATACAGTTATGTAATAAGGCAAAACACATCGATTAAAAAAAACAAAAATACAGTTATCTCATTTCTTACTGTTGTTTTGTATTGATTAGTAAACGCGCTAAGTCCAATTTAAAACACGTTTCTGGAGTAACATCATGTTAAAGCTCTAAGTCAACTTTTTGGTAATTTTGTATTTGAGCTACATATGGTGTAGCACACCCTCCAACAAAAAATTATCAATATTGGTCCACTTTTTAGGATTCCCCATATAACTTTATCCCCAATATTCGGAATTTTGGGTGGTTTAGGCAGGTTTTTTAAACGAATTGGTTTTTTAAACGAATATTTGAGACCCTCATTGGGTACAAAATCTCCCCACCAAAAATTGTCAATATTGGCCCAATTTTCGGATTAGCCCTCATATTACATTACCCCCATTATTCGGTATTTTGGGATTTTTTGTACGTTTATCAATCGAATTGGTTCTAATTTGATATTCTGCGTTCTCATTGGGTGTCGAATCTGCCTACAAATAATTATCGATATCTATACCCGATTTAGTATAGCTCCCATATAACTGTACTGCTTATGTTCGACAATTTGCGGATTTCTGTATGTACAGGGTCCTAGCCATAATTTCCAATAGCTTGTAATTTGATATTTCATTTTCTTTTGACAGTAACTTATCATACCACCATAATAGACCCTATCGATTTTAAGTATTTGACTGTATACCTCATGGTGGAGAGTATAAAAAGTTCGTCTCAGGCGAACTTAACGATGTTTTTAATGATATTTTTGAATAAATTATGTTTCCAAAACAATCTTTACTGTTTGACACGTAATTAACATATCTTGGAATTTTTAAATAAAATGCCGTTGATATTAAAAAATATATACAAAAAACTACTTCGTGTTAACAATTTAAGTCTAATAAATCATTTTCAGAAGAAAAAATTGTAAAAATTCTGTAAAATGTATTTAGATTGGCAACAATTCGTACTGTAAACGTAAACTTGGGAAAGCCAGCCTTTGTATAAAACATAATGATGGGAATGGCCCAGAAATTGCTAGAATAACTAGATCGATAAGTATTTATAAAAATAAACAAAAATTCTAAAAAAAAAACTCAAAAGTTAGAAATTTACTTGAAGGACAAAAATTCAAAAAAACTCAAAAGTTAGAAATTTACTTGAAGGACACCTTTGACTTTGAAAGGCTTCGGGGAAGGAAATCAGTATATTTTTGCATTATGCCTTATAGCAATTTGTAATGACATTTGATATATATCAAATCAGTTGTTTGAGTAGAACCATGGTATAATAATTATACCATGGAGTAGAGCAACAAAAAATTTTATCGGAAAAAATATCAGTCGAAACTAAATAATCATGGATATGTGGGTATGTTAACCAGTATATGTCTATATCTCACAGCCAAAATAATGAATAACGTACATAAAACAAATTTTAATAATTTCAGTTTATTAATGTTCAGCATTATTCTGGATATTCGTTGGGAGATATCTCGCATGTAAAAAATTTTTCGCTTTCACATTTTCGCTTTATTCTAAATACATAGGGGGACGCAAGGTAGATATACAAGGTAGCCGCCTCGGTGAATTTCTACAACAAACATCGGTTGCCAAAACAAACAGATTGACAAGATTTTTTCACACAAATTCTTGTAGAAAATGTTAATAAAAGTATTGCCAAACAAGCTCTTCGAAATTCGGAGATTTTCATTTATAATTTTGTTTTTTTTTTTTATTTTTTGGTTCAACATTACAACAACATTTTTGTCATTTATTTGCACCAACAGCTGGGCCGATGCGGCTACCTTATTAAATATACCTTGGGGGGACGCAAAAAATGCGAGATGCGGATTCGAGTTTTCGAAAATTGTGGTTGAAGAATAGATTTGTGTTGCCACATTGTAATTTGAGTTGTAATGTGTGTGGCCATATTGTAATTCAAGTTGCAATGTGTGTTGCCCCATTGTAATTTAATTGTGTAATATTTTTCAATTTTATTTATTGATTTTTTTATTAAAAATGTTTACTTTTTATTGTTATTTAAACTTTATAACATTACAAATGTGAAATATCAATAATTCGATGTATAAATGCTTTGTAATTAAAAGAACAAAATAAATTAAAGTTTACAAATATGGCAACCTACAATATGGCATGTGAAACAGCTGTTCATTTTTTGATTCAATTTGGTGCAACAACTACAATAGATTATAAATAAAAAATGTTCTTTTATTTTATGTTCTTTATGATGGCAAAAACCCAACGAATAATGGGAAGAAATCTGCGATTGAATTAATTAATACACACTTTATTATTTCACTACATAATTGTGTGTTTTTTTTATTTAATTTCGATATTTATCTCCCCAACTCCTATTCCTTTATTTATTCCTTCAAATCATGCACGCGATAATTTTGAAAAAAAAAAATATTTTTTGTAGCTTTATTTTTGTTCTTTCATAATTTTCATTTTAGTTTTTCACTGTTAAGCGGCTCATCAGGCAAATTATGTTTTTCCACTATTTTTAAATTTTTTTTGAGAGACACCCAATATGTGTGTATTTCGCCTCCAAAATGCATAAAACTCGACTTAAATATTCCTTATTACCTTTATACATTCCTTGGCAATATTTGGTTCAGCATGCATCGTTATCAATAGGATTTCCAATGGCATTTTATTTGTTGTTTTCCAGTTAAAAATTTGCTTACTATCATTTATAATATTCTAAATCGTCATAGAATAAGTATTGTGTAAATATTTTCCAAAAACATATTTATTACTTATCGTCAGCTAAAATGCAAAAAGGCGTAACTAACAAAAGCATAATTGTGTAGGAGAAGCAAAAAACTGTTTTGAATGAAAACTATAAACATGTCAAAAAAAGTATGCCCGGCAAGGTGATATTGCATATGACGAATAATAGACTATAATTTTTTTTAACAAATTTAGTTATTTAGTTTAATGGCAGTTAGTTACGCCTTTTTGCATTTATCAAATAAACCCACTTGTAGTTACGTCTTTTTGTTTTTTTGTTAATAGAAGCTCATTTTTTGACCGCAGACGTGTAAAACTTTGTCAACACATGTAGTTTATTGACATTCACAATATTCATTCAAAAAGTCAATTTTCAATTTTTTGTTAGTTACGCCTTTTTGCATTTTAGCTAACGTTATGTTTTTGTAGTCAGCTCCCTTTGAATTTATTAGCGAAAAATTTCGCACAAAATTTTATCTCATTCTCCTACTCCCTGTAATCCAGAATACCTAATTTTCACTAAATCGGATTTTTCGCTTTCGACCTTCATTCAGAATTAGGCAAAAGCGAGAATGCGAAACAATTCACAGGAAAATGTTGTTCGGAATATGTCGAAGGGGAAGAGCGAGTTAATTCACGTGGAATTGACATCCAGAATAAGCTGGCTATAATGTTATGTAATTCGTTATATCTCTACTTGATTGATTATTTACACGTTTCGATCCACAGATTAAAAAATATTTATCTATCCATAATTTTAACATATTCAGCAGTCCTTTTACTGCATTTTTTGTCTTTTTCGGAGTCGACTCCGAAACCCTAAAACCTTATCCAAAACACTATTTTATAATAATTATGTACATTGACATATAAAAAATGTCAAAAACAATAAAATTATGTTTGGTTATAGTAGTTTCTTTCTTAGTATTGAGTGATAACTGAACAACTCAACTTTTAGTAAAACTAAATTTATTTGGAACAAACTATCGTTTTCATTTGTAGTAGTGATTCAAGGCACCTTCGTGCAGTTGCCCGTTAAAAGAACACAAACAATATTTCGAATTGGAACCGACAAAATGTTTTCGTGTCCCTCATAATTTTTCAGGAAACATTTTAGATAAAAATAAATGAAAAACATTTTGTTTTGATATGTAGTTGATAAATTTATATATTCGTAAAACAAGAATTGTTTTTATATATGTCAGCATGAAACCATGTAACCATTTTTACCAGTTATATTTTTTCCACTGAAGTGTTAAGTTTTCCAATATTTGGCATGTTTCAGTACAGCAAGAATCTACTAATTTGTTGATATCATAAATGTACACAGTAACAAGTTTTGGATTCATTTTTAAACTTAGCGGAGTTAAATTTAAACTTCTTTTGAATTAAACTAAAAATTAATTCTAAAATAGTTTATATTTTAAACCATATGGTACAAATTTAAATACTTCAGGGAATTGTTTTGAGAGTTTTTTTTTTAAAAAGAAAAAACAATTCCATTTGGTTTAAATACAACACCAAAAAACGAATTACAAAATTGTTTCTCTTTAGTTTATTACTTTAAGTTTAATTTTAACACCAAAAAAGAATTAAATTTTTCTCATAGAAAAATTGTATTCCTTAAAGTGTAAAAACAACACCAACAGTTGTGTCTCTCTCTCGTGAGTTTTCTTGTTTTCTTTACATAGAAAAATTTTATTCCTTAAAGGTTAAAAACACCAACTTGTAAGGTATAAAAAACAGGTGTTGCGTCTCTCTCACGTGTTTACAAATAAAAAAAAAAATAAGAAAAAGCATTGCAATGTTCGTGAAAGTTAAAAGTGGTGGAAAAATTTACATAATTAAGATTTCTGATCCAGAAAGTGAGGATTTCACTCCGAAAGGAATACTACTTTCAAGTGAGTAATGCCTACAAGCGTTTACCAATGAAACAAGCTGAATCTTAATGTAGAAGGCAGAGAATTTGTGTTGAAAGATCTAGTCGGTGCCGACATTGATTTTGAGGAGCTGGCAGGAATAATAAATATAATATTACTTAATTTATGTTATTATACAATAAATGAAATCTATATTCTATATATATAAAAATGAATTGCTGTTCGTTAGTCTCGCTAAAACTCGAAAACGACTGAACGGATTTTTCTTATCTTAGTCTTGAAATGTTCGTGCAGCTTCAGGGAAGGTTTAAAAGGTGAGAAAAAATTTGAAAATTGCGAAAAATTTGCAAAAGAATTTTTGAAGCATATTTGGAATTCCACGAATTAAATATCGAGCTGTTTTGGTTGCACCACGTAATAGATGTTATTTTGAGATATTTTGGCATAAAATTGTTGGTGGATCATTCCTATAAGCCTTCATTTGTCAATTATTGAAAATTTTCAAAATATTTAATTTTTTTCAATTGAATTGACATTGTATTGAAACTATTTTATGTGAGAATAAAAAAATTATTGAGAAGTATGTATGTATATCAGCTGTGCCCAAAATAGGTCCCATGGGCTGTCGGTGTGTGTCAAATTGCTCACACATACAATTATAAAAGAGAAAATTTTGAAAATAAAAAATATTTTCAAAATTGTCATTCATTCCTTTTTGTTTTTATACACTAACCGAAAAATTTGGATATTTGTGGCAAACATTAGTTCGGAACAGATCGAAATATGTGAGCAATATTACGTCGGAAGGGCAAAAAAGAAACAAATATATCTTTATATGGGAAAATGTATCATCAACAACCATATTTGCATAAAATATTAAATTTTTTTCTTCCTTAAAATTTGAAAATAATATTTTAACAAAATTTCTCCCAGTATATGACATAGAAACAGAACTTTTGAAAATTTTGTATTTGAAACATATACAATCACAAAACTTGAATGTATTAGTGTGGACAGCCCTGATGTATATCATTTAATGTACACTTTGTCCATAAATTGTACGTAAATTGTGGGACCAACGTTATGATTCTAAGATATATGACCTAGATTATTTTTCTTGAAAATAATAATAATAGTTCCACAGAGTCACGTTGTTCCTTAAAGTACCTAAAATGTTGCTATGCCACGGGAAATACCATCATAATCATAATCGTTGGTTAATGTTTTTGAACGCATTAACACAATACCTCGAATATATACGATATCAAAATTGTGTGCCACAGAGAAAACTAATTTAAACCAGTAAGGAAAGTTCAAAAGTCGGACTGGGCCGACTATATGATACCCTTCACCACTTTGGGTACCAATCTGAAATTTATGAAAATTTAATGTCAATCATCGAGCAAACTGTGTAAGAGAACTATATATAAATGAACACAGTGCGCTATGCAAAATTTATCTCGACACAAAATCCAATACAAAACTTGACATGCATCAATCTAGACCTAATTCAGAACTCTGTGCAAATTTTGTCTCAATCGGACAAATATTGGGAATTTGGTGCACCATTTACCTAAAATCGGACGAAACTATATATGGGAGCTATATCAAAATCTGAACCGATTTTCCCAATCGATCGATCGAATCGACCTGTACTTTGTTTCACAAAAATACCCTGTACCACAGTGTGGTGATTGGTATATAAACCGTTATGCCAAACTCTAAAGAAAAATTCGTCCACAGTCTTTATAATACCGAAAATGGGGAAACTGTATGTAGGAACTATATCAATACTTACGCAAAAAATATCGCGGTATGACTTATTACAGCTACTACAATGGCAATGCATATATATTAATTTTTGGTAGGAAGATTTGACACCACATGAGAAAATATCGAACAATGGGCGATACCATTATATGGGGCTACCTGGAAACTTTGACAATATTGACAATTTTTGGTAAAGAGTTTTTGATCATACAAAATAAAAAAATACAGCCACTGGACCAAACTCCCCAAAATACAGAATATTGTTGAAACCGTTCATTCTACCAAATAAAACAACCGAATGCCAAATTGCAGCTGATTAGATTTAAAAGCGTGCCCAAATCGCCCACAGCATCAAAAAATTTGGAGTACTATTATACATATATGTAGTAAGATTTTCTGCTCAATATGTATCCCTAATATAAAATTAGAAGCAATTCTTTCAAATATTGGGTGTACCGTTATATGGGATCTACCCTAAAAAGTGAACAATAGGAGTAGTACTAATGTATGTGCAAATTTTCAAAACTCTATCTTAAATTATAAAAGCTAACTTAACATTGGACTACCGATATGAGGAAGTCTTATAAATATGTTGGGAAAAATGTAATTAATTCCGAAAGTCAAACTTATATGTGCATATAAATTTATTAAATTTAATTTTTTTCAACGAACTCAAATATTTATAAATGTATATCCACAGAAACTTAGAATGCAAAATAGCAACAAGACTCGCTCATAAACATTAAATTAAATTGTAGATATTCAGTATTGTAATGTGCTCTGATAAATACCAAGGTATTACAAAGATCTGTACACTCCACCATAATGTAGGGTATACAAACGAATCTAAAATGCCAAAAATTATACCTCAACAATATTGCTAGGCAAGACAACGTTTGCCGGGCCCGCTAGTATATATTAAAAAAAAACTAACCATTAAATTTGTTTTATTTATTAAATTTTATAGAAATGGTGTTAGTTTTACACATGCCTATATTAAAAGCAACACCCTTTTAGCATACAAAATAACACCAATTCGAGAATATAAACCATTCCGAATAGTATTAATCAAATTCTTATTAAGAATAAAAATAACACTTAGTTCGGTGTATAACTTATTCCACAGGGCATTAAATTAATTCCTAGTTAGGTATTCAATATAAATATTTTGGTTTTATTTTAACACCAAAAAGGTTAAAGCCGTAATACATATTGGTGTTATTTTAATGCTCTAAAAAATAATAAACGACTCTTTCTCTCACTCTCTCTCTCTCTCTCTTTCAATCTCCTTAAAAGTATTCCATAATGGAATAGATGTAATACTTTTTTGGATTTGTTATATATACACACCGGCTCGGCATTAAAATTAAACTAAAATTTTTTACTGTGTAGTAAAAAACAGTACATTCTTATAGTGCGGGAACAGACCAATTATATAGGGGATATTGTATGGAATTGATATAATAGACAATGTTTAGTATTAAACTTATGTTGACCCTATCGGTTTCTGTCTGGCGGTAACCAATGATTCTTAAAAGAATGCGTCTCATAACATTCATGTCATCCAAAATTTTGGAAAATTAAGGATGTAGCTGATAGGTACGTCAAAAATAACTTACAAAGTTTAGAGCGTTAAAAAGTAACTTCCAATATGTGGTGAAAACATTACATTATTTTGCTGAATTAATAATTATTTTATTATTTTTAAAATAATATTTATAGGAGGTGATGCAAATGTGGTATACCCTTTTGTTTTTAGATTGCCAAATTTTTATTTTTTATCCGCTTAAATTGAAATTTTACACTTAACAAGCTACATGTGTTGTCTTTCCATGTATCAATTTGAAAATAATATTATTCTAACAATTCAAGAGATATTTGAGAAAATATTTGAAATTCCATTAAAAGTGATTTTTAAAAAAGGGTAGGTAATGTGGTATACCACATGATGTTAATGAGGTATAGTATAATTTTCACTTCCAATTGACATCTTATATAATTCATTGTTTTTAATGAATGTGAATTAACTCGAAATTTATGTCTCTTAAGATTTTTAACGGATACGTTGAGTGGAACTTTAATTTTTATTATATAATAATGTCTACACATGGCAATATTTAATTTTTGTATGGAGTAGTCGTTAAAACTTATAGCCTTTGTTTTTCATCCTTGTGGTTGTAGTAGACTCTCGTAGAGTGCAAATGTTTCAAAAAGTAATGAGATTTTGTCTAGTACTGGCTTTTTTCATGCAGACTCAAGGTATACCACATTACCTGCACTTGTGTTTACTGAAGAAATGTTTAGTTTTTTTTCCTAAATTGGCGATTATGTGGTGCAATCGCGCATATTATTTGATTTTTAGTTCATACTATTTATTTTAATGCTTTAGTAATAACGATTAAATTACATCCGTAAAACAAAAAACTGTTTTTTAACTTGAACCGAAAAAAAGTCATTTTTATGAAAAATTTAATTTTTGGTACTGACTCTCAACGTGATTTAAGTAAATTAAACAGATCATTGCTATCTTATTTTTTTGAGAACAGCAAACTATAGAACACGTTTCAGTTATTCTAAAATTTTCAGTTTACAAAAAAAGTGACTATACCACATTACCAACCTATACCACATTTGCATCACCTCCTCTATTGTAAGTTTGAAGATCTGCAGAGTGAACCCTATTTTTCACAAAATTCACTTTCTGAGTCTGACTATGTAAGAGTATCAGCAGCAAAACAAAGAATTATAGGTATATTTCATTAATTTGTTTAATTTTTATTTGAAGAACTGATTATTCCGATCTCTGTATATTGCATGAAAAAAATCGTAATTATTAAATATATTATATTTCAGCCTTTTGCAACGATGTAGCGATGTAAACTTTTGTTCATATTCTATTTGCATTAAACCTGTGCAATAGTACTACATGCACGAAAAAAATCGGGGCTCAAAAGGGTTAAATATTTCGCATAACTAAGGTACATGGAAGGTTGTTCGCCTCAATAAGGGTTGGCTATTTCTATAAGGTGCGCAATTTAATTGAAAACTACACAAAGTGACCTGAAAGTCAACTCTGAATAATCTTTAGCAATATAGGTGTGTGTTCATACGTATGTTTGTTCCACACGCACAATTCGACCACGTTCATATACACGCACAGCTATACGAACGCAAACAAAACATGATTGATGTGCAAATCACGACAGGTCCTCATTTATTTAGATCCAAACTCGAAGCTTCCGAACAAATACCTGCGTGATATGTGTAACACTGGTGCTTAAACAGAAGCTTAATTTCATCAGGCAACAGTAGGAATTCAGCTATTAGTCTGTCAAATATGCTCGTCTTATTGCTTGCCTGCCGAATGCCTAACTTTTCTTCATACCTGTCTTCTTTGAAGTTGTTTTGTTTTTGTTGTTTCTCGCCTTTGTTTTGTTTTCTTTTTTATTTTTATTTTTTACTATACCTGTTGTTGTAGTTATTTCATTTGCAATTCCAGTGATTGCTGCCTGTGGTTCATTTGATGGTATAGTTGTCCGCCCGTCTCTCTATCTCTTTCTCTCGCTGAAAGTGGCACAATGTTCATATGGAACAAAAACTGACTTTCAAATTGACTGACGATTATATTCGAACGACTGGGTGACTGACTGTAGCCAGCAAGATTCGAACATCATTTTACTGGCATTTGTAGTTGGACATGTTAGCCGGCTGCCGAACAACTGTGTCTGCTTGGATGTACAAATATTTTGATGAACATGAAACTACAAATATATTTCATGACGAACGTCCAACCTATAGCACTTGCAAATAGGTACATGGTTACTGTACGAAAAAGTGAAATGGGTTAATAAGTTATAAAAAAGGTTAAATCATTGTTCAAATATTCCAACCTTTCAAACAAATTGGCATTTCAGTTTCCATATATATTATCCATTCGAATTAAATTTAAAGCAAGTTAAGTCGGATAGAAGACTATTCGAAAAACAATATTCTGCCAGCATTTACAATATATATTCATATTCAAAAAATTTGGAAATAAGGTAGGTTTTTAATTCGTTTTTTTAATTAATGAATCATGAAATTCGGTACGAAAGAAAATAACTTATTCGTAATTACAAATTCTAAACCGTTATCAGATCTTATTTAAACATGTATGCTGTCATTTGAAAGCTTTAATTTTCAATTTCAGAATTCCAATTATCATTTGAAATAGTCGTTTTACAGTTTTGCCAAATTCTTTTGCAATTTAGATTATTCTAATTGAAATTGAACCAATCCCTGTGAAGCTCAAATTATTTTAAATTCGAAACACAACATTTCAATATTGTTTGAAAATATTTTTCATTTTAATTATGTAGAATTCACGAATTTCAATTAAAATATTTCAAAATTCAAAAAATTTCGAATGATTTGTAATAGACCACAATTAAATTGTTTTGAATTACATTTCGAATGATATTTTAATTACGAAACTTTTCAATTGTAATCCGAGTATTTCGTTTGCAATTCAAATTATTGTGTTTGCAATACAAAAAATGTCATTTCAAATTCAAAAACAACCATTTTGTTCTCGAATTACGCTCCAACACTCTCAGTTTTCATCAGACAAATAAATATCATTCGCCCTAAGCTTTTGCGACAAAGATTGGACACCTCGATCTCGAGCAATTTAGGGAATATTATTTAAAATAGGATATACACACGAACACGCATCGATACTGACTCCCTGTACATGGGTAGATATCTGCCCGTGATGAGACATTATAGGCATGTACATACATTTGTACGAGAATTCGTGTAGTTTTGACTTAAAGGAACCGAATGGACAATCAAAAAAATAAGTAAAATAAAATCAAAGAAGAAATGACCTGGGAAATTGCATAAACGAGCAATGAGATGAAACGGAGACCTACAGACACTCCATAGTAATCTACTCACAACGAGCTTCGGCATCCAAACGAACAGAACGTGTCATAGGCTGCCGTTGTCGATGACGCAGCGAGTTGTTGAAACATGCAACACCCTTCGCATTCTGGCGGATTCTCATGACCAGAAGCACATGCAAAGTAAACAGGATTTTTAAAATTTAATTTGCCCCAACGACTTTTTAATAAGAATCTGGTCCAGTAATTCGTTTGCATTCGGCCCGTGCATCCCTCCAGCCACAGTTACACGCCACCACTGGCACGCATAGTCATCAAACTATTCCACTCGAGATGAAAGGAAACAAACAGCAACTACCACGATGCGACAACAAACAACAAAAATGCCGACAAGGCTAGGCTTTGTTGCAAGGCAAGTTCACAATATCCATGGCATGGTTGTCCAACGCCTGTGTTACATGACGATGTCTTTTTGCCAATATCGTTCCCGCTCACGTTCTGGCCTTTCGTGTTCCGACTGCCAAGCAAATGGGGCGATGGTTTACAGACCAATCATCGAATCGTGATTCGTAATGTAATCTTAAATACGTCCACAAAGCGACTAACTAACATTCCTGGCAGCCACCGATTGTAATTTGGCCGAAACTCTACTACCTATTCTAAAGTTTGCATACAATTGGGCAGCCAACACCACCAGGACATACGAACTACAGGCCGATATATCGCAGATGTACTGATAAAAGTCATCGTACAAATCCCTCAGATGTTTTGTTTGTTTGTTTTGCAAACCAAGCAGAAATTCGGAAAGGTCCGGCCCTTTCCGAATTGAAGAAGTCACACAATGACCAAAGTGAAAAGCAGAATCACAATTTGAAGAGAGAAGATTCAAAACAAAAAATAACAAATCTAATAATCGAAAACACGCATGTGCAATTATTCAGAAACAATATATATGTATGTAAGTATGTCTGAATAAAAACTTGTTAGAAAAGCATTCAATCGATTATCCAAAGCAAAGCCATGGCCAAGAAAAAAACAATTCGCCTCCAAATTGATGATTTCCTTTTCCGGTGTTATTCAAAATATTTCAGTTGTAATTTAAATGTAATTTTCGTTTGCAATTCGAGGTTTCCATTTCAAATTTTTACATTTTCAATTGTTATTTTTATTCGTATTTCAATTACAAATATTTGCATTTCATTTGTAGATCATGACATTACATTTGAAATACAAAGAATTCCATTTTATATTCCATACACTTTTGTATTGAACAACAACACTCCGGCGGTCATCCAGATTTTTGTGGGAAATAATGAGAATTTCCATTACGAAAAGACTCTGACAAATTCGTTTACAACGATATAACTTCAGTTGAGAAGAGAATTGGGTAAATACTGTTAAGGGGACCCCCCCCCCATTCTCGGGGTAAAAAATTTTGTTGATATAATTCGAATCTACACTAATTAAAGAATGTCCATACAAAATTTCAAATGAAAATCTCAAGAACTCTTGAAGATATAGCCGGTGTTCCCTTAAATGGGAACTTGATGTATAGGTATACTATGTATATAAAGGTAAACTAGGGTTAGAAATGTTTGACTTTTTTTTCTCAAAAATGATTTCAAATAGTTGCAATGCAGGAAGTGTTTCCTATTAATAACTAAAATAAGATTTATTCCAAAAAGTGTTCCATGAGTCTATATTGTATAATATTGACAAATGTTTAAGCGAGAATTGCTATTTAAAATAGTTAAATAGTTAGCCTTTAATTTGAGAGGCCGTAGCCGTTGAAATCTGCCTACTCCTTTTTATTACATCCTTGTAATAGTATGAGACTGACAGATTTCAACGGACTTTTGTTTACATATTGCTGTTGCGCCACCTAAAGGCATCTATATGTCAACAAACATTGCTATTATTACTTACTTAACTCTCGTTGTAACCTGGCTACACTCACATATAGTTGTGAACACATTGGCTTAAATTGTAAGCTACGCACATATAGTTGTGCTAATAAGGTAATATCGTTACCAACTACTAAATAGTCGGCATTGGTCGAAACCCTTTACTGATAAACTATTGTGTTTTATTTATTTTCTTTTATTTTATTGCTCACGAGTACGCATTGGGCGTACTGACTCTATTGGGAGACTTTCGATTGCACTGTACCTGCCAACCACCCAAGTCCCTATAGTGCGGACTTAACACATATGTATACGTTTATTGCAAATATTTCTATTAAATCCTCATAAAGAATATTAACACGGCAAAGAGTACGAATCTATATACCGCTTTATACCAATATTTTGCGAAATATGTCGCAAAACTCTAAATTTAGGCGAGAGAACTATTTATAGGTTGTCATTTACTAACCTCCAATTGGAATTTTCCATCCTGTGACCATGACCCCCATATTATCATTTTCTATTCTTGTTACTGGCAATAAGGAGATGGGTGCCGAAATGTTGAACTAGGCTTGGCATACATGCAATCACACAAAATTTGAGGTTTAGTCATCACGTGCTGTGTGGTGAAGTGCGTACGGCAATACATTATAGCTGTATCACTTATACCAATCTGACAACCACAAGAGTCACGGCTTAACACTCATTTACAATCCAAACACTCGATGACGAATTTAAAATAACACAAACAAAAGCATGGACGCTTATAATCATGTCAATGATTATAGAGATTTAAAAAGATACAGTTTACGACAAACAGTGGAGTACATACCATTTGGCCCGGGTCGTTTGCCATGATACTGCAAATCTTCCAGACAGCACACAATCTGACAGTGTGTAAGCGCACAAGAGCTATCGCCCCACGACAAGTGGCACTCGACCAATCAAGAATTGAATATCATTTTCATATTTTGTTTATTTAATCGATTCGATTACTGTGCATTCCCATTGTAATAGGCCATCTGAAGTGCTGGATCATCAAGCGCCTCCATATGGGTGGTATATTTGCTCACTTGTTTATTTTGGAATAAAAGTGCTGCAATACATTTGTGGATGATATAAAGTCTTCGATACGTCTTCGATACGTAGTTGTTTGTTTGACCGTTTCTGATAAAAAAAATCGTGTTGTATATACAGTCGAACTTGTATAACTCGAACCACCATTATCCCCAAAACAAACCTTCGAATTATGGAATTAATTATAATTTGTATTCTTAGTGCCACTGTCGATACATGTATTTCGACTTATGTACTTGAAATCGATTATTGATCTTGAGATACATTATACATCAATGCAATAGACGACCAAAAATGGTCAGAAATTTCAAAATACATAGCGATTAGGACAAACTTGAATATAATAGATTTTAAAAATTTCGATATATATAGTTATTAGCGCTCTCTGCTCGTGGCACTTAACCAATAAGGTATAAAAATCGAAAGGTGATATCGAAAAGTCGATTTTGGAAATCGAAAATTGAAGGTTCGAAATTCCACACACATATGCCTACCATTTACCGATCTACGCTATGTGCCTGTTCACGTACACAAAAAATTCATAAAACTATTAAAATTTAAAAGAAAAATATAATATAGGCTTGTCCACGTGAATATGTACATACATTCCTATAGCCATCATCACACTGTGCTAAAGGTTATTATGGCTGCGTGCATATATTGGTAATGTGCAAAAACAAACGTTCCAATATTTACATAGATCAGTATAGGGAGTGTGTGCGAGCGTAACTGAGAATTCGTCATTAAAAACGACTGACGAAAAGTGCAAAAAATTGAATGCGTTTTTAACCATCAACGCTCAGCTATGAAAGCGTATATGGGTGAGCAAGGCTATCCGTCTGCCCTTCCATGTATAACTGTTAACAAAATACGGGAAAATCAGTTCCGATTATAGTATATCCAATAGTAGCTCCAATATAGTATATATTCCTCTAAGTTCACGAAAATTTTGTACCAAAAAAGGTTGAGTGTCTTTTTTCGATTGAGACGATATTTTGTGCCGAATGCTACTACAGTCTGATCGACAGAAGGGAGATAAACAATTCTCCCTTCTTAGGAGATTGGTTTAGATCTGGATATATAGATATTGGTGGAGGTTACAATATGAATCATAGGAGCATTTCTTGTTACAGGGTGTTACATCACAGTTAGCTCAACCCGACTTTTGTACTGGTTTGTATTATTTTCTTAAAAAGTATGTTTGTTACATTAATGCTTTCCGAAACTGTGAATGTATTAATGTGGACAGCACTAATACCAAACAATATAAATTAAATTCCAGTGAATACTAAAATTGGAAATGATATCCTTAGACTACATATATGCTCTATTCCCGAAAACTTTTAATACAAATTATGTTTCCATTCCCCCTTTTTTATGTTGAAAAGTTTCACCATTTTGCCATGTACAGACGAGCGTTGTTCGCTCTCTCATTCGTTGTTCGACCCTTAATTATGAAGTAATTACTTAGTTCCCCATACAAAATTTTCTGAGCGAACACCGATTTTTGTACGTAGTTCAATTTGGATCACTCTCTGAATAACCAAAAAATTTGTCCCATCCCTAACAATTGAGAGCATTCATCGAAAATAAATTAATTTTGACAGCTTGAAAATATTTATAAAATTTTCAAACTTTTTTAGTAAAATTGAAAATAATGAATGAAAAGTAAAAAATTGTCTAGATTTTATATATGCAGCAGGATGTAAATTTTGTTATCTACATAATGCAATATGAATTTCTTTCCCCTTGGTTCTAATTAGCATACAAGAAACAAATTTGGGGAAATTCAAACAAAAAATTCTCCAAATTTTTATATTTAACATTTGAATTTACAAAATATAAAAATGTATGAAAACAATAACATTTTCAGAAAAAATGGAAAACATGAATTAAAAGTAAATAGATATGGGTTCATACTATAGTCAGGAAAAAGATAATTCATTTTTTTATTTAGATCCATATGTGATTCATGCAACTATGTTAGAATTTTAGTGTAAAACAAGAAACAAAAAGTTTGAAATAAAAAACTCTGATGACATAAATTAACAGCCTGTTTTTGTAAAATTCCAAACGAACGAATTCGAGTGACTTAAGACCTAACTCCTTGGTTTTGAAAAATATGTCATTTATTTTTGTTTTGACAACGTTACCTAAAATTGAACGAAGCGTAAAAAAGTATTTAACTTCCCCACTATGGCAAAATGTTTTGTACGGCCGCTAAGAGAAATGAATTCGACGTATTTACAACTAAACAAAATCGCGAAATAAAATTAAGAAATTATAAAATGTGTTCAAATATTTTATATTCTTATTGAAAAAATTATATTTCTTTATGTTTTGTTTCTTTTTTCAACAAAAGAAAAAAACACTACGTTCTGTTATAGTTGAATTTTTTCAACATTGAAAATTAGTACGTCGACGTATGTATTTCGGTAACATTCATATAAATACATGTGTTCTACTTTTGTGGTGAAAAACGTCGAACGAGCTAGTTGAATTTTAGGTAAGGCTGTAAATCAGAAAACATTTATAAACATAAATAAAGGTTTGGTCGTAAGTCACTCGAATTCTTTCGTTTGGAATTTTACAAAAACAGGCTGTAAGAATAGTGTTGTATGAACAGGTTAATTCATGTACGTAATTCTGAGAGCGAACTACGTTGTTCGAATGCCCGTCAGAACATGACATTACAAGCCATAACATGCATTGGTATTCATTTACCAGCCCAATGAAAATCTTCAAAAGTTAAAATCGAGAATGATGGAGGTCCCCTTAAATGAATCTTTTCTAACAGTGAAAATATATCAAAATTCCAGAATGAAATAAAAATGCTAAAAATTGTGCTAGGTGCTAGATCAGTTTGTTGGTGCTAAACGAGTTTAAAAAGCGCTAAATCTAGCATTAAAGGTGCTAAATTGTTCCGGGACATGTCATGACATTCTGTGAAATGGGAAATTACAAAATTCTTTTAAAATTCCATTAAAAAAAATTGTTTGCGAGCACATAGGTTAAGAAAAATATGCTGATTCGATATCTTTCAAATATAAATTAAATGAATTCCTATTTGTTGTAATACGTGAATTTCTTCACAAATGGATAAACACATTTGTGTTCTTTGCATACTTGTAAATCATATTGAAATACGGTATAATAGTCGCGAAAAAAAATAGAAGCTTGAATATATCTGAAAATAAAAAAAAAAATTTAATTAAGAAAGAAAGTTTAATTGAATTTTCGATTTTGTAATATGGTTAAGGGAATACGGTTTTGCCTTAATTTTCTATTCTTTCTTCTGCAAATTCTTTTATATGATTCTTAAATATCGATAGATTCATCTCTTAAGAGTTTCGACGTTAAAAATGACTAAATATTTTGCACTTACAATACAAAAAATTTGATCAGTGTTGAAAAGCGTGCAATTCGCGTATTCGTGGAAATCAGTTGTTGCGCATGCGGTTTTCGTATAAACCGAATCAATCTCTTCCAATAATTGTGAATATTTTGATGTTTTATTTAGCGGCCAAAGTGAAACCCTAAAAATGGCTTAAAATTGCGCAACGTGCATACGATTTTTATGTGCATCAGATTTCAGTAATCTCTAATGACATTTGTGTATTTTCATTTTTCTGTACATCTATTTTAAAAGAATTGGTTAAGAACAGTGGATGTGCCACCACAATTAATTTTGGATAAAATAGGCATATTATTCGCGTATCGATGTATTTTCGACCTATTTTCACAATGATTCGCGAATATGATAGTACAAGCATGAATGTATGTTAAATCAATTCGAAGAAAAACGCGATTATATACGCGAATTAGTCAAAATAAGTTTTTCCTACATTCAAGGTACCCATATCCGCGGTTACCAAAATTTGTACTTTTGCTGCAACACCGGCATAAATGAAAAATCTTAATTTTTTGCTAATGATACAGAATTGTTCTCTATTTCAGACTTAATGTTGTGAAAAAACTTCCATTAAATATCTCTTACGTACTCTGATTGAGAAGCTGTAGAAGTTGCTCTGTCCCTTGTAAGGTGTGAGTCAATTGAAAACTTAAAACACATAATTGGTGCACCTAGGATAAAAGAGAGCACCTAGGATCGTGAGATTTGAGAGAATACAAAATACCAAATTACAGCGAATTCGATTGAAAATCGTGTAAAAATATACAAAATACGGAATATTGGTGCGTAACATTATACGGGGCTATCCTGAAACTTGTGATACTATTAAACATTTTGTGAAAGTGAGATTTGATATCAATGAGAATTGGTCTCTTTCCACACAGAAATAATCTACTAATTTTTACGACTTTTTCGATATCACAAAGAATAAATTGTTATCGTAGTAAAAAGTTGTATGATCTCGAAGTTACAGTCAGCTCGGTTAAAAATCGTGTTCAAAAGGAGTACCGTTATATGGGGGCTAGACTAAAACGTGGACCGTTACATCCCATTTCCAATACCAAACATCCTAGGAGTACTAAAAATTTCTGTACACAATTTCGGGGTTTTATCTTAAATATTGCGATTTCTATCGTGCAGACGGACATGCGTGGTCAAGAATATATACATATACTTTGTGGGGTCTGCGGTGAATAGTTCGAGGTGTTGCAAACGAAATGAAAAATTTAATATACAATGTAGTTCCACATTATATATAACAACTAATTTTTTCAGCACAAAGAAAATATGGGATTGAATTAAAGTATTCGAACTTCTACACAAAAAAAAAGCAGAATAGTGTTGCCCGACAAAATAATTTGTATTTTTTTATACCCTTCACCACACTGTGGTACAGGGTATTATGTCTTTGTTCATATGTTTGTAACAGGCCATGGTATAATTACAGAAGGTCTTGAGAAATTAATGATTGTTTCGAAAAATAAATTCCATAAAATTTTATGCATGTCGATTGACATATTTTTTTTAAAAAATTAAAAATTTATATTTTATAACGGTTTTATGTATTTTACTTACGGATATTTCAGACTTAATGTTGTAAAAAAACTTCCATTAAATATCTCTGATTGAGAAGCTGTAGAAGTTGCTCTGTCCCTTGTAAGGTGTGAGTCAATTGAAAACTTAAAACACATAATTGGTGCACCTAGGATAAAAGAGAGCACCTAGGATCGTGAGATTTGAGAGAATACAAAATACCAAATTACAGCGAATTCGATTGAAAATCGTGTAAAAATATACAAAATACCGAATATTGGTGCGTAACATTATACGGGGCTATCCTGAAACTTGTGATACTATTAAACATTTTGTGAAAGTGAGATTTGATATCAATGAGAATTGGTCTCTTTCCACACAGAAATAATCTACTAATTTTTACGACTTTTTCGATATCACAAAGAATAAATTGTTATCGTAGTAAAAAGTTGTATGATCTCGAAGTTACAGTCAGCTCGGTTAAAAATCGTGTTCAAAAGGAGTACCGTTATATGGGGGCTAGACTAAAACGTGGACCGTTACATCCCATTTCCAATACCAACCATCCTAGGAGTACTAAAAATTTCTGTACACAATTTCGGGGTTTTATCTTAAATATTGCGATTTCTATGGTGCAGACGGACATGCGTGGTCAAGAATATATACATATACTTTGTGGGGTCTGCGGTGAATAGTTCGAGGTGTTGCAAACGAAATGAAAAATTTAATATACAATGTAGTTCCACATTATATATAACAACTAATTTTTTCAGCACAAAGAAAATATGGGATTGAATTAAAGTATTCGAACTTCTACACAAAAAAAAAGCAGAATAGTGTTGCCCGACAAAATAATTTGTATTTTTTTATGCCCTTCACCACACTGTGGTACAGGGTATTATGTCTTTGTTCATATGTTTGTAACAGGCCATGGTATAATTACAGAAGGTCTTGAGAAATTAATGATTGTTTCGAAAAATAAATTCCATAAAATTTTATGCATGTCGATTGACATATTTTTTTTAAAAAATTAAAAATTTATATTTTATAACGGTTTTATGTATTTTACTTACGGATAATTATATTCATAATTGCATATATATACATCTCTATATATATACAAATTACATGTATGTTCGCTAAACTCAAAAACTACTGCACCGATTTGGACCAAATTCTATAAAAGAAATGTTTGAGAAAAATCCGCGAAAATCTCGCAAAACATATTTTGAAGGAATGGCTGGACCGATTTGCCTACCATTATGTGTGTGGAAATTACAAAATTCTTTTAAAATTCCATAAAAAAAATTGAAAATTTTTTTTGCGAGCTGATTCGTATTCGTATTATGCTGATTCGAAATATGTTTGCGTTCACAAATTCGGATGCTGCGCACAAAAGTTATAGCGATTTTAAATCTTGTATTTCAAATATAAATTAAATTAATTCCTATTTGTTGTATTTCGCGAATTTCTTCACAAATTGTAATTATATCGAAAAATCATACATTAGAACCATGTTGTCCATGGGGTATTCTGCAACTTAGTCACTGATCACATGTGCGTGCGTTGCGCAGTTTAGCCACAAATCAGGAACGAACACAAAAAACTCGTTGGCTTCAACACATTATCACCCATTTTTTACATTACCACCATTACAGCTTCCACCCAACTTATTATTTATTACCAATATTTTAAGATTTTGACAAGAACACTTCATTTTATAGAAATGCATTTAAATTATATGCAATATGTTCATATTTCGCGAGTTATAACCTTGCAAACCTCAGATTCAAGGAATTTAAAAGATTTTTGTAATTTCCCATATATAAAATAGAAAAAAATTGTTTGTTTGTATGTTACGATAGACGCAAAAACCGCTGAACAAATGTTAATGAAATTTACACAGTATATCAAGGCATACCCTGAAGGTAACATAGGCGACAAAGACATCTAAAATTCAGCGTGAAGCAGAGTTATAGCATCAATAGCAAACTTACCTCAAATTTTCTAAACATGTCATATACGTATATCTTAAGAACGGTTACTGATACCGTCTTCAAAATTTGTCTGAATCACGTAGGGGTAAATACACATTATTCATACAAAAATGAGGGTGGTACGATTAGGGATAAACGCACTCCCCCTTGAACTAAAATAATCGACATGTAAGTCAAAATCGTTAAAGAGTCAAATCGTTATGGAGTCAAAAATCGTTAAAAAGATTTTACTGAAATTTTCAGCGCACGTCACGCCATCCGAGGAAAATAAAAATCATATTAAAAATTCTAAAATGCCGCGTGGATATGGTGTTATGGCAACCAAAATTATTATATCTCTGAAGTAATATTAATTTTCTAAGCTGATATCTTAAGAACGGTTATAGATTCCCACTTCAAAATTTGCCTGAGTGATTTAGTTACAAATACGCATCCCTATGAAATTGGAGTGGTACAATGGGGAAATGTACGTTGCATTTAATTAACCTATATATGTTTGTAGACACAAAAATCTTTGAATACACTTTTCATAGGCAAGATCCCATAGGCAACATAAACTTCCAAAATTCCGCGATCACGAGCAGATATAGCATCAACTGTAATCATACCTCTGAACTAATATGCATTTTCGATCTTAAATGACAGGGAAGTAAAAAATTGGTCCAAATCAAGAATTATGGACTCATATTTTTGGTTCTATTTTGTCAATAATAGCACTGATAATTACCACCAGTTCAGTGATTCCGTTAAAGTCAACTGTTTTTCATCTTATATTGGAATAAAAATTGTCTGAAATAAAAAATTCTTGACATTATATTTTTTACATTTTGTCGGTTTGTGAATAAACATTTCAATTTTGTTTATTTTTAATTTTAAAAATTCAAAAAGTATGGGAGATATCTAAATGGAGATATCTATGGGAGATATCTAAAAGCAAAATGTGGTGGGTTATCATCATAGCTGACCTTTCGTTTTCGGGTCAGCTTTATTACATGCGAAATTAAGATATGGCTAAAACTATTATTTCGAGGATGTATAGAGGTTCGGTAAAAATATTATGGTATGATAATGCAATCATTTGATATTAATCGGAGCGAGTAAGGGATCTCAACCGTATTATGGGGAAGCGGCTAAGAATACAAAAATAAAGGATGATGGTAATGAGAATGAAGGGTTGTATTGGTTTTTGAACAATTCATGAAACACATGTGAATATTGAAGCTGCTACTGATGTTCGAATTTAGGACTACTATAAAAATATAGACTACTATATACATATATGCTATGTACAGACATACTTATTTTTTAAGCCGGACTTGTGGCCAATAAAATACAAATTAATTAATATCTACATTTTTTGATCCACATTTGTTCTTAGGCTATATATAGAGGCTGGAAACTTCAAAATATAAAACATTTTGTAATAATTGCCATTGAACACGTCTTATCCGTACATTTCGAAGGAGAATATTTTCATTTTTTATGCATGTCAATTTGTCCGTCCGTCCATGTTTTTGTGGACAAAGTGCAGATCGCATTTATGATCCCATTTAGATGAAATTTGACACAGCTCACTTATTTGGCTCAAGGACAAGCCCTATTTAATTGTGAGGAATGTCATCTTCAGTATTATTTATATTTGTAGCGAGTTCGTTATAACAAAATTAAAATATATGAAAACTGCATATTAAGACCGAAAAACTGGATAACCCACAAAATTTTGTTATTGCAAAAAATCAATATAATAAAAAATATACAAAAATATACAAAATGGAAAATCGGATCTTCAACCTCAATTTATCGATTTAATTATGTAATTATTGGCAACTATGAGTTGTTAATACAAGACGCATTTAAACAATTATATACAAAAGTCAAAAGTTAACTTCATTTTTAAATATTTTGTTGGGCATTCATTGCTATGATGGAAATTTTAATCTTAAATTTAGAACAAACTAGTTTAGGGTTAATGGCTCCATCTAGGGAAATTGTATGTGCGGTAAAAATGGTTTATTTGGCTACTCGCTTGTAGGTGTCGCTATAATCAGTTACTGTTTTGTGGTGAATATGGGTTTACTTATCCAAAAAGGCACGAATTTTTTAAAATGTTGAAAAAGATATTCGGTCTAATATGAGAAAGCAGAAATCATTTATTTTGCCGTTGACTGGTTTAATTTAATTAATTCAGTTCTATTCTATATATACCATTCAAATGCTATGGTGTGTTATCGGCCTAAAGACGTGACGAGATGATTGTGACATGAATCATCACGTTACGTATTCCGTCTTGTAACGTGTTGTGGATAATATAAAAACAACAGGGTGACTATAACGTCAATGTTGTTCTGCGCTACAATGTCGATTTGAGAGGTATGTTCGTTTACTCGACAATCTGTACACATTTTTATGCCATGTTCTGAGGAGCATTCGAACAACGTAGTTCGCTCTCAGAATTACTTACATGAATTAACCCGTTCATACAACAACAACATTTATTATCTTTCTCCTGAATATACTGAGAACCCATAGCTATTTACTTTTAATTTTTTTCTGAAAATGTTGTTTTTATATTTTCTCAATTTATATGTCACATATCAAAAAACTTGAGTACCTTTTTTTTATATCCCACATTTGTTTCTTTTTTTGTACGCTAATTAGATTCAAAGGAAAAGAAATACTCTCAATTGTTAGGGATGGGACAAATTTCTTAGTTTCTTAGTCTTAGTTCTTAGTAACAGCCCTCGTCTGTACATGAAATTACTGGTAAAGTAGATTGTACTGGGAAAACAGTTTTTGCAGTTGTGTTACCGAGAGTTTAAAAATTTAAAGCGGAATAACATATAACATTTAATCAAATCATCATGATACATGGAACATACATGGCAAACTATACAAGGTAGTCTCATGTAGACATGTGATTCCAATTTGTTCATAATTTTACTTTTAACAACATTCAGTTTTCAAAATTTAAATGAAAATATCCTCCAACGTTATGTACTCACAACACGCGTTAAGTGACAATATTTGCATTTTTAATATTGTCTCATCTATATATCACGAATTCCATGTTACGCACTGTTACAGCGTGCGAAATATAAAGGTTTGTTTAGTCAAGAAAACATTTTCCGAAATTTCTTTTGCAATGTTTATTAAATAGTTTTACGCTCTTCACACTACCTGTTAATTTTTTATGAATATGTTTGTACATTTTGGAGATATTAAGCAAAATGTAGCGTACGCACGCGCTACTAAATTATCCCTCTGAAAATTGGATATCAGTTTCGATATGAAATTTCTGTTTTTCTTTTTGTTGTCCCATTTTCGCGTGGAGAGTAACTTGGACATATATTTATTAGTTTTAAAATGTCATTTGTCGTAAGTGTGAACGCTGTTAGCTAAAACAATATCAATAATAAATATTAAATTCAAATAAAGTAATATCATACTAAGAATTACATATATATAAACCTATATATATAACAACAGAATCCGGTGGTAAGTGCAGTTACAAAATTAATATATGTTTCTATACAGACTCTAATATGAATTTGGATCTTGAGATGACAAACTCAAATAAAACAAAGTTTGTCTTCTATATCCATCGAAAAACTTTGTATCCGTCACGCACATGTTAATTCTTCCTCAATAAGCTGTTTTATAACCGGATTTATAGGCAAAAACTTCGTCCATAACTGCATAATGATTTACTAAAGCTTTAATATATATATATATAATATATAAATACTAGCAAAGTACCCGCTACTTCGTATGCGGAAAGGGAATAAAAAAATATTTCTTATGGAAATCGTGAATACCGTGTAATTAGTTGTACTATAGTTCTGAATTCCACCTCTATTCCTACATTTAATATCAAGTTTATTACCATTAAGTACTCTTCATACACATAAGCACTATTTTCCGAAATCCACACTTTAGGAAAAACGTACAGGTTCCACATGTAATTCCCTTTAGAACTTTTCGAACACCGTCACCTCCACTAAATTTGGTACCAAAAACCCTTTGGTCCTTCTTTCTAACTCTCTGTCAATGACCAACATTCTAAATTTTAGGTTTCCAGCTCTCTCCGTTATCCAAGTTTAGTGAATTTTCTATTCTATACTATTGGTACACACAAATTCGAGTTTCGAAAGTTGTCTCCATAGCTCAATACTACACTTCAACAGTAATCTAAGTTCCAAATCTCAAGATTCAACCAAATCCAAATGGTTTCAAATTTAGTACCATTTAGTAATTCTCATACTCATAGGTAAGAATTTCTAAAACTACATCAATCCATCAATCCTAATCTTACTTCCACCAAAGTCCAAATTGTTCCAAATTATTTTTAAGTCCAAATATTAGGATTCCCGCTCACACAAAACGAATTGTACCATATTTAGTACCAATTAGGTCTTCTCGTATCCATAAGTACGAAATTCCAATACTTCCTTAATCTTGCAATTTTAATTACAAATTTACGTTTACTATCTCTATCCGTTAACTCGAATCAAAATTGTACCAATTTTTTTACCATTTAGTACACATAATGACGAATTTTAAAAAATTACCGACATATCTCAATTCTGCACTCAAACTGTAATATTAATTCAAAATTTTAGAATATAGCCCTATCCGTTCACACATTTGTAAGATTTCCGGACCCATTTAGTACTTTTTGTTTCTATAATTAACAATTTCCTAAACTATGTCAATCTAACACTCCAACAGTAATTTTAATTAAAAAAATCGGGAGTCCAGCTCTATCCATTCACACATAATCAAGTTGTACGAAATATAGTACTATTTAGTACACATAGGTACTATGCTTCCATATCTCAATTCTATATTCAAACATCAACCATTAGTCCAAATTATGGGTTTCCAGCTCTCTCCGTTCACCCAAATCCATCTAGTGCCGTTTATTACTTTTCGTACACATAAATACGAGTTTCCAAAGATGTCTCTATAGCTCAATCTTCAACAGAAATCTTAATTCCAAATTTCAGGTTTTCATTTCTATCCTTTCAAGCAAAATCCAAATTGTACTAAATTTAGTACCATATAATACCTTTCGTACCAATAAGTACGAATTTCATAATCTACCTCAGTCCTACATTCCAACAGTCATTTTAATTCCCAATTTGAAGACTTCAGCTCTGTCTGTTCACCTAAATCCAACTTCCACCAAATTTAGTACCATTTAGTACTTTTCGTACAAATAAGTACGATTTTTTAAAGCTAATTCCGATTATCAAGATTCCATCTCTACACACTCAACTGAATGTAAATAGTACGAAATTTAGTACCATTTTACACTTTTTATACACATAAGTACGAATGTACTTATTTCCGTACATCAACACTACTTCACAACCAGTATTGCATTTCATATGTCAAGATTCATGCTATATATGTTCAATATATATACAACAGGAAGTAAATTCAGTAAAGTTTAGTACCTTTAGTACACTTATAGTACCTTATAGTAGTTTAGTACCTTTAGTACACATCATTCTAACTTTCCATCAGTGACCAACATTCCAAATTTCAGAATTCTAGCTCTTCCCGTTCGCTAATAAAAAGGGTACCACATTTGGTACATTTTAGTACTTTTCATACCCTTCTACTTCCAACAAAACTTCCTGCATACCCCGATCCTACACCCCCATAATGACTGTACACTGTAGTATGAATTTCCAAAACTTCCTACTTAACCCAAACCTACACTTCACAGAGATCCTAATTCCAAGTTTCAGAATTCCAACGCCATCGGTTCACTCACAATCCAAATTGTACCAAATTTAGCACACAGTAGTATGAATTTCCAAAACCTCCAACTTACCCTAACCCTACAACCCCACAGTGACCCTAAATCCAAGTTTCAGGATTACAACTCTATCGGTTCACTCACAATTCAAATTGTACCAAATTTAGTACATAGTAGTACCAATTTCCAAAACTTCCTACATACCCCAATTCTACACCCCCACAGTCATACTAAATCCAAGTTTCAGGATTCCAACTCTATCGGTTCATCCACAATTCAATTTGTACCAAATTTAGTACACTGTAGTACGAATTTCCAAAACTTCCTACATACCCCAATTCTACACCCCCACAGTGATCCTAAATCAAAGTTTCAAGATTCCAACTCTATCGATTCATCCACAATTCAATTTGTACCAAATTTAGTACACTGTTGTACGAATTTCCAAAACTTCCTACAGACCCCAATCCTACACCCTCACAGTGATCCTAAATCCAAGTTTCTGGATTCCAACTCTATCGGTTCACCTACAGTTCAAATTGTACGATATTTAGTACACAGTAGTACGAATTTCGAAAACATCTTACTTACCCTAAACAGAGATGCTAAATCCAAGTTTCAGGATTACAACTCTTTCGGTTCACTCACAATTCAAATTGTACCAAATTTAGTACACAGTAGTACGAATTTCCAAAACGTCCCACTTAACCCAAACTTTCACCCACAGACTGATCCTAAATCCAAGATTTATGATTCCAACTCTATCGGTTCACCCACAATTCAAATTGTACCAAATTTAGTACACATTAGTAAAAATTTTTAAAACTTCCTACATATCTCTATCTTACACCCCAACAGTTATCCTGACTCCAAATTCCATGATTCTAGCTCTATTGGTTCGCATAAAATTCAAATTGTACCAAATTTAGTACCATTTAGTACCCATGAATATAAATTACTGAAACTGGGTAAAAAAATTCCAAAACTACGTACATTCCCAATCCTACACTCAGATGTCCAACTCCTAATGTTAATTTCAAATTTCAGGATTCCAGCTCGATTTGTATCTCCAAATTATATTTGTACCAAATATGGTATCATATAGTACTTTTCGTACACATGAGTACACGCTTTCAAAACCATCTCCTTAAATAGACTCTACATCTCATCCCTAAGTCGCATTCCAAATTTCAAGTTTTTAGCTCTATCAATTCACATGCTACGAAATTGTACAAAATTAAGTACATTTTAGTACTTTTCGTACCCTTCTATTTCGAATTTCCAAAAACCCGTTGGTACATCTATCCTACACTCAGCGACCACCAATCCAAATTTCAGAGTTCTAGCTCTACCAGTTCGCCAAATACAAATGGTATCACATTTAGTACTTTTTAGTACTTTTCGTACCGTTCTAGTACGAATTTCCAAAAACGCTTTTGTACATCTTCCTAACTTTACATCAGTGACCCACATTCCAAATTTCAGAATTCTAGCTCTTCCCGTTCGCATAATACAAAGGGTACCATATTTGGTACATTTTAGTACTTTTCGTACCCTTCTAGTTCGAATTTCCAAAAACCCAGCCTTATCTCACGCCTACACACCAACACCAACCCACACTCAAAATTTCAAGCTTCTAGCTTTAGCCGTTTCGTCTGGGCGATGATCTGTCAGTCAGTCACTCACTCACTCACTTAACACTAAGCTCTTTTATATATATAGATATATATATATCTTGGAAGAATGTGCATTAAAAAAATTAGATAGGATAAATGCTCCTAATGCCGGCATGTACCAATAGTCGGCACCTGCTGTGTATAACTTCACAAAACTAAAAAATCCTATGACCAAATATGAGAAATACATTAAATAATCTTCAATAATATTGCAACCTATCTCCGTGTAAATAGGTTAACCCTGAAAAAATTCCAATAGTCGGCATATGGGTGAATAATAAACAAAATTAAAATTAAATTCGTTTAACCTCTGAAACGTGTAATTTAGCCATGCCGATAATTGGTAAGATGTTGTCAAAGTCGGCAATCTTTTTCTATACAGCACTGATGGAAACATCCGATAATAATAATTTCTTAATTAAAATAACAGAAAACTTGATAAAATATATAATTTTTGTTTAACTAAAAGGTGACAGGCTGACTTTTGGAACATGACATGCCGGCAATTGGAAAAAAGTACCGACGATTGGCAAAAATCTCTATTTTACCTGTCAATTTACACAACATTAATACAAATTATTTCCACAAATTTTGGAAAAATGCACTAATTTGAAATTTATATTTGAGTTCCAAATTTAAAAGTGTTGCCTTTGCCAATTTCTTAAATGCCATTACCTTGTATAATTATACCATGACAAACATGGCACAATTATTTAAGATATTATTTAAAAATATGTCAAATGAACAGAACGACTTGTTGCATTTGTTTTTATTTTTTCTGACATTATAGCCCACAACGTAGATACCCTGCCTTGTATAATTGAACCTTGTTTATTTATAATTTTTGAAGTGTGTTAGTTTTCAGAAAATCAAACGCAAGAAAGGATACTACGAAGTAATACAGAAGATTAAAGGTTTTTATAAAATTAGCGGTTGTGTCAAAAACAACCAAAAAGTTAAAGAAGTGGAAAATAACATTGAAAATGCAGAAGCAAAAACTAAATATAATTCTACTCTTCATATTCCAGGGTCTACCGCACAGTCTTTTCTAGAATTGAAGCAACAAGTCAAGACAGAAGACGGTGAAAATACTTTGGTATGAAAATAATTTTAAAAGTCAAAATAACAAAATACCTTAACTTTTATAATTTAAAAAGGAATATTAAATGGACTAACGGACATATCCTTAAAAAAATATGTGCAGAATTGCTTTAAAGCTGTACTTCTAGACCAAGCAGCATGTAGCTTTTCTTGGTTTGGGCACCATGGAAATACACCTGTCCATGCTCTAACAATAATGAATTGAATAACAACAATGAATTGAAAAACAATTCTAAATTTTACATGGAATTACTGATCATTACGCCTTTACTATTTTTACCATTTTCTACTCGAAAAGCGTTCCTGTACACAAAAAAGTAGCAAAACTTGAAGCAATATTTAAGAGAATGCAAACAAAAATGGCTTTCTCTTCTTAAACTTTTTAATAGAAAAATTTCGTCGAGTAAGAACATGAAATAGTGTCAAACTCTATACTTGACAATTGTTTGACTTAAAAAATAAATTATAGAAAAAAGTTGTGTGATGATGGACGCCAAATTATTTTATTCGTTTTTGGAAGATTCTATCAGCGAAGATGAATTATTATTGGAGGATTCAGGTAATGAAGAAGCTCTAGAAACAATTGCAAAATTTTTAAGACGTAAGTTTTCCAAGTTGGCAAGATATTTAAAGGACGCTTGACCAAATTCAATTAAAAAATATTCAAAAAAGTGTGTCCATTCTTGTACCAATATAACAATCGACATTGGTAAGTCGATTGGCAAGAATTGAAAAAGGCCACCTTAAAAATTAGCCAGGAAAATGTATAAAATTTTCCCACAAAGTGCACCCGTTCTTACAAGTACAAATGGCACAATGAAATTACAGGTTACCTCCGATTCGGAAGTGAAACTCGACTATACATAAATAAGTGCTTCCCACACAAATGGTCTAAATTTTTCATATTTATGAATCCAATATCAGGCGAATGGACTTTCCGATTTGAACCAAGCTTTTCACAACCAATTATATTTACCAAGTCTAGATCAAGTCCCACTGGTCTAAGTCTAGATCAAGTCCCATTGGTCCACACCTTCTGGTATCTCCCACACAAATGGTCAACATCCTCCGCAAACCATGTTTATTTTGTTTATATTTTATTTGAATTTTTCAGGTAAACGAAATTCTATTCCCCACTACAGATGTGGTACCTAAGTATACGGATGACGAATTTAAAATTCACTTTCGAATTCCCCGATCTTTGTTTGAAAGTTTATGTAACATTTTTGCGGATAGCCAGCAATATAAGGGACTTCGCAAAGACAAGCGATTGTCAAGTGAATGTCATTTGGCAGGGTCACGAAGCCTGCAGTTTCCGCGATCTATCTGATATGTTTAATGTTACGATATCTACGGTTAGTGTAATCACACGCGTTACTTATTTCTTCAGGTGTTTAAGCCCTCAAGTAATAAAGTGACCTTCAGGTAAGGAAAAACGTGTAGCAAGCGATTATTTTAAATTGAAATGTGGGTTTTCCGGAGCGATAGGTAAGATACTTTATATAGTTACTGGATTAATTTTACAGATATATAGTAAAATAAGTATAAATTTTCAATATTTTAATATAAATATATGTACATTTTATTTATTTATTCATTATTATTATTTTATTATTTATTCATTTTACTTAATGTTTGTATAGATGGGACACATATAACAAATGATCCATCAAAGAATTTAAGAAAGCACATTTTCCATCAACATGCAAGGAATTTGCAACAACAAAATAAAATGTATAAATGTTTTCATAGGATAATCGGGTTCGTCCCATGATAGTTGGCAAAATTCGCCTATATATCGAAATTTATCTGATAAATGTGGTAAGATATGAATGATATAATACAGTTTCATAAGTATTCTTTTTAAAATATTTATATTTTATAGATTTTTATATACTTGGGGATTCTGTCTATCCATGTAGTAGATATATCGTAACACCATATAGAGACAATGGCCACTTAAGTAATGCAAAAAAATTTCAATTCAAAGCTAAGCTCAGGACGAGTGACAATTGAACATACATTTGGAAACTTAAAACAAAGATTCAGGCAACAATATTATTGCAAGCTTAAGGGAATACAAAAGCTGTGCCAATTTATTCGGGCGCAAGCAAGATGAAATTGAAGATGATTCGGAATGCCAATACGCCTTACCTCTAATAATGCTTTTAGAGATATATTATGCCAACAACTTCAAGAAAATTAAAAATGAAATGATAAAAAATGTTCCTTTAGTTATATAAAATACGAATATATATGAATAAATAAAAAAGAAAAACAAAATATACAATTTAATGTCCTTTGGAAAAGAAAGGGGGGCACTTTATATGGTGAATGAATTGGATGTACATACATACATAATGCACTAAATGGCACATTGGACATCACGGAGAAAAAGAGTTTCGTATCTGAAACATCCGTCCACTACCTGTTATACTAAATTTAGGTACATTTAGTACTTATTTGTTAAACAGTTGTTGGAATTTCAGAAATTTTAATTACAACAAATTTAATCAAAGAAATATAAACCGTAAAGACTCGACGATATGGATTTTGAGAACATAGTTTATAAATCAAACATAACAAAGTCATGTTACGAATAAAAACGCCAATACGCGAAAATGTGTGTATAAAATTTATATATACTCAGAGATCTGCACTCAAAATATATGTTTTTATTTTATAGCACTTAAAACGTTTAATATTGCCATCTATTGGAAATTGTTGACATATCGATTGTCGTATCTTTATAGTTTTATGTCTTTGATTTAATTTCAAATAGTGATCGCATACCTTATTTGAACATTCTAGCTTTATTCGTTCACCCAGTAACAATTCGTAATACATAAAATCGTGTTGGAGTTGAAAAAAATTATTAATTATGCTACATAAATACAAGTTAATTTATAAATAATTTGTATACGTTTGATATGTTCTGACACAACTTCCTGAGCTGGATCAATCACGGATGCTGATTGGCATTACTGGCATCTCCCCTACACATTCCCTCTGCGGATACCGTAGGGCGCGGATGACCTACCAGCGGGGAAGTAGTTGTTTTGCTCTCCTTGCTATTTTCACTCATTGGAATATGTATATGTATTAGTAGAAATAGACAAACGATCCTCTGCGATCACAAGAACTCTCACTTCACTTGTCTTGTAGCTATCGAAGAGTCAACTTGCTAACTAACTTTTGTTGAGCTAACATCTACGTGTTAGCACTAACAGGCCTCTGACGCCACCACACCAAATTACACAAGGTAATTTATTTGTTTGTTTAAGAAAAGAAAGAATCTCCAATAAATCCAATGAATTAGAATATTAACTAATTATCTCTTGCGTTTTATTTCTTCTCTTTCTTTGCATTTACACCACACGCGCGTGTCACCATAAACTGCTTGGGAGCTCTCGTTGTTGTTTCACCCCCCTCCCTCGAGTTAATTATTTGATCACCCCCTCCACCACGGCGAGGAGTAGAGCAAGTCCCTCGCCTAAACATTTGGTCGCATCGAGCCGGATTGAAGTCAGCCACCTATTTATTGTTGCTTTTTGGAGAAATAATTATCTTAAATCACCTCTCAACACATCACCGCAACATCAAATCACCATACTAACACCAGGTACGTAAACTCAGATTTCTTTAAAAAGTGAGCTACCGCGAGTGTTAGTATTTTTCGTTTGTTCGAATTCGTGTCTTTAAAATTGAGCATTGGTCGAATTTTAATCACCCTACGCGTGTGCTATTGCTAAACTATACAGTCCACTCCAGTCGTATGATATACTATTTTGTACGCACTTTCGTTGTCACGAACTTTGCATTTCGTTAGTTTGTACTGATCACCCTACGTCGCGGTGGTCATACAAAACCTTTCCGAGTTATTGTTATTATCACTTGTTTGCTAAATTATTCCTTATCGTTTATACGGAGAGAATTTGCAGTGATACATATTTACACCAACAACGCAAATTGTTCTCAACGATCGGTTGTTACAATTAAAAAAAAATCAACGCTCCATATATTGTTCGTTTGGTTAATTTGTTGCTCTTCCCCTCTCACCAACCAAACGCAATAGCTTTGTTGTAATCTCCCTCGATCACTTCTTTTTTACATTGTCTAAATTGCAATAACAACACAAGCATCACTTGTCGTGAACGCACTTTGGTCGTTTGGTTTATTTGTTGTTTAAATTCTCACCAACCAAACGAATTTGTCGTGTTGTTATCCCCCCTCGTTTGTTCTAGCAAGCAGAGTGTTAAATTTGTAATATTTGCAACAACAACATTTCATCTCTTCACTCACCTATTACTCGAAAACAATAACAACAATCATAACCCAACAGTTCACATTCTTGTTGTTTGGTTTATTTGTTACTTACTCCACCACCAACCAAACATTCCTGGTTGTTATTGTTGTTCGGCTGTACTGATCGATTCTCACATAATAATTTGCACTGTCATAGTGCAATAACAACACACGTGCATTCCACGCGCCTTTTTCTAGCGTCACCTTGGTATAATAGAAAATATACCAACAATTGTTGTCGGCTCCAACTCTCACTGTTGGATCGTTTGTCGCATCGTGTGTTGTGTGGGTGCGTAGCTGCTTACGCATGTACATTTCTCTGTTAGCGTCGCTTGTGTTTTATTCTGTTTTGTGTGATATTCGTTATTCACCACAGCACAGTGGTACCAAGCACAAAAATTGTGAATTTGCAAAAAATTAATATTAAAATTATTTTTTGAATCTTTTCGAAATAATTACTGTTTATTAGTAGGGTAATTGATATTTTTGGATACAGTCGGCGACTATTTTACTCTATCGTCATTGTCTACCTGGAGAAAATTAGATACGTTTCTAACAGAGAGAATACAAACTTTGATGTGCATAGAAAATATCCTCCCTTCCGAAAATGTATTGTTATCGCAAAAGAAAATGACTTCTCCCAACTCTTCGAAGAAGTCACAGCAAAATGTCGTTCCACCTAAATTGTTGTCGGTACATAATTCAAAATGTCTTACCTCTGATCGAACTACAGTTTCGTCAACAACATCTTGCACCATTTGTCCTAATCAGAGTCATCATCTGCGACTTTGCCCCCAGTTTTTAAAACTTTCATTTGAGGACAAATTTTTGATTCTGAAGAAAAATAAGTGTTGTATAAATTGCCTATCCCGTGGTCATGCAGTAAAAGACTGCAAAAGCAAATTTAGTTGCAATGTGTGCAAACAGAGACACCACAGCCTTCTTCATCGGCCACAAATTAATGGAGTTATTGCTTCTTCCAAAAGTCCTCCGGCTTTCACCAAGGTCAAAAGTCGAGGACAGAATTAGTTGTCGCGTTCTTCGGAAAACCCTTCTCCGGCATTTACTAAAGTCAAAAGTCGAGAATCTTCTTTGTTGCCGCGGTCTTCCGACAAAAAACGTAAGAATCACCAGATACCTCACCCCTCACAAGATACCAGTGTTCTCTTAGGAACAGCAGTTGTTAATATAGTTCATAATGGAAAAACGCATCCTACGCGTGCCATTATATATCCTTCTTCAAAGGTATCTATTGTTAGTAGAAAACTTAAAAATGCAATTGGCATTTCGGTTGACTCGAAGAAAGATTGCAAATCACCTACACCAAGAGAAGTTTGTTCTCTACAGTTGTCGTCCCCTAAAAATTCTAAAATTGTTAAAGCAAAAGCACTTGTTCGGCCTAGTGTTAAGAGGAAATTGTCTTCACCTCCACTAATTTCGATGTTGAAATCTAAAATTCCTTTAGAGTTAGCTGATACCTTTGATGGCAGCCCAATAGATTTGCTACTTGGCGCTGATTTGTACCCCCAAATATTGGAAGCTGAACCCCCAAAAATTGTTTTGATTACTAGCACCTAATATCGCACCGAAGTTGAAATTGACCATTTTAGTAAATGCAAATATCGTTTTGTCGTAATAAATCGCCTATTTACTAAACATATCGCATACTAAACTAGTAACATTGAACAGCTCACTTGAAATCTGAATTTACGTTCATTTTAAAGATTTAATTAACCCATATTCCATTTTTATTGCTACTTAGTCGGTCGTAGCAAGGGGGCCGGAATGTATAAGTTTGATATGTTCTGACACCACTTCCTGAGCTGGATCAATCACGGATGCTGATTGGCATTACTGGCATCTCCCCTACACATTCCCTCTGCGGATACCGTAGGGCGCGGATGACCTGCCAGCGGGGAAGTAGTTGTTTTGCTCTCCTTGCTATTTTCACTCATTGGAATATGTATATGTATTAGTAGAAATAGACAAACGATCCTCTGCGATCACAAGAACTCTCACTTCACTTGTCTTGTAGCTATCGAAGAGTCAACTTGCTAACTAACTTTTGTTGAGCTAACATCTACGTGTTAGCACTAACAGGCCTCTGACGCCACCACACCAAATTACACAAGGTAATTTATTTGTTTGTTTAAGAAAAGAAAGAATCTCCAATAAATCCAATGAATTAGAATATTAACTAATTATCTCTTGCGTTTTATTTCTTCTCTTTCTTTGCATTTACACCACACGCTCGTATCACCATAAACTGCTTGGGAGCTCTCGTTGTTGTTTCACCCCCCTCCCACGAGTTAATTATTTGATCACCCCCTCCACCACGGCGAGGAGTAGAGCAAGTCCCTCGCCTAAACATAATTATTTAACATTTTTTATTCAAATGTTGAAATTACTTATAAAATAAAATTGGAAAGAATATTATATAATATAATATATTTCAAATTAATTTAAATGAATTATTTTAAAGTAAATATAGTAAATACTATATACACAAATTTATAAAATTGTTTGAATTACATTAAAACCCAAATTTAAATATAGTTTATATTGTTGAAAAAATTGGAAGATATGTTTCCAGAATGTGCAACTTCCGCTCACTTCTTTTTTCATTTCCTTCCAAATATTTTAGTAACTCCGAGTTAAGGACTTGCAAAGATTTTTGCTTGGGATTATTTTCCTTATCTGCAATGGAACATTTTATTAAATTATTATTAAAAAATTGGTTCATATTTTACCTCTTTTTTGCCGACACTCTTGTTAGGACTTGATAAAATATCTGTAAATAAAAATACAATTATAATATATACATATATCAATCAAAATTCATTTGCATTTCTTACCACAATACTCGAAGATTTCATTAGAATTCATGCTTGTGCCCGCTTTCCCATTAATGTTTTCGCTATCCAATACATAGTCAGGATTTCAAGATTTTTCTTTTCTAGTTCCCTATTTAAACATACAGTGGTACAAAATTATCGATGAAAAATATAAAACTCTTAAAAATATGAAACACTTAAACATACTCACGCCTCATAGGGACATGTTAATTGGTTTCGACCTGTTAGGGAATTGTTTAATTTTATTATCTTGAATCTCCTTTCCATTGTTCGAAATTTTGTTTCCACTTATTCATCAGTAAATGCGTAGCTGATGGACAGACATGCATAAATCGTCTTAGAAAATGATTAACAAGAAGTTATGCCATAGAAAGAACCGTAATTCTACATGTTTATCAATATTTTCGGACAATAAACCCGACTAGTACCGGTTATATATTATATATCTATCATTTGATAGATATATAATAATAATTGTACCATGTGTTATGGTATATGTATGATACTAATAATAGCCAAAGAATTCATTGGCAATAAATGTAACAATAATTATTCAGTATAAAAAAGTTTATACTATTTTAATAGGGAAACTCAGAACAATAACGTAGAGGCTCATCGTGCCACGTGCGTTTTTTTATCGCGTTAACGCACGCAAAAAGTTAACATATATTTAACTGCGAAGCGCAAAGCACATTAACTTCAAGCGTTTCCTTGTGGTTGTTGTTTTCGATAACACATAACGCTCAACGCAAGGTATATTTAATAAGGTAGCCGCATCAGCCCAGCTGTTGGTGCAAACATGGCCTATAAATAAGGTCACCCAGGAGACCAGCTGGTAACCGATACCTGTCAAGTTTGCTGTCAAAATGCATTATTGTGAATTGACTTCCATTATGAAAAAGTAAACAAAGTTGAAATTTTTGACATTAGACTTGAGAAAAAACATCTGTTTTCCGATTTCGATTGCTATCCTGGTGACCTTATTAATAGATCTTGGGTGCAAATAAATGTCAAAAATGTTAATGTGGTCTTGAAGCAAAAAATTAAAAAACAAAATTATAAATGAAAATCTCCGAATTTCGAAGAGTTTGTTTGGCAATACTTTTATTAACATTTTCTATAAGAATTTGTGTAAAAAATCTTGCGAATCTGTTTGTTTTTGCAAAATATTTTTGACATATCAAAATACAACAACCGATGTTTGTTGTAGAAATTCGAAATTCGATGCGTCTACCTTGGCTCAACGTGTACATTCTAGGTTCATTTATGTATCGCAAAATCGGGACGTGCACAATCTTATCAATAGGCTTTTTGAAAGATATTTGGAATTTTTATCCTGTTCGGCTTTGTACTCCGCGATTAAAAAGTTGACCTTGGTTCTATAAAAGAAAACCTGGAAGCGTTTCTGGATATGTAGATAATACATACCTTCAGTCGAATTCAATAGGGACTAGTTTGTAACATTTAAAGAATTTGGAGCGTATATTCTATTGTTTTGCTGACAAATGAAGGAGCACCATGAATTGTCGTCAACATGTCATGGGCAGTACCGGAAGAATTGGAGAATTGGAGTTTGCACAACGATTATGTACAAATTCTAGTGTGCCCCGTGTGCCAATTCGTTAAAAATATTTTTAAATATTTCTTTAATTCAAAACGTTTATGTGTACCGTACTAGAACAACTAAGTGTGTGAACAGATATATAACATATTCGAAGGGGACTGGTAATAAGCACATCCTGGAATTTTTAACTTTAATAAATAGAATGCGAATGGATTATAACTTGCTAACAACGAAAATCGGTTTCCACTGAGTGCCAAATTAAAAGAATGGTCTTGCGATAAATTCGTAATATGGAAATGGTAAGACATATCCAATGACTCTATGCTGCTGGACCAAGAGCTTGCATATATCTTTATCAAATGGGACATCCATAGCCCCATGAAACGACACTATAGCGATGGAGTAAAAAAATTAATTTGAATGAAGGCAATCATGATCCAATTAACAGGTCGTGTTAGAGACGAATTGATTTCACCCGAAATGTTAAAATTCGACTTAATCGTGTAAAACCATAAACAGAAAAATTTGACAGTTTGAGGGATTATCTACAAATGGCCGATAATATTCGCCTCTTACACGACCTGTTAATTGGATCATGGAAGGCATTATTGAACGTTCAATTGACGTAATGAGTCGAAATTATAAATTGAAAGAATATGACAGATATTTTTGATTAAGCCGGCAATGATGAGCAATTCAATGATTCTGTTGAAGATGACGAATTCTCCGATTTTCAGTACAATTATTTTGACAACATTGATGACTTTCAATATGTAGCTGGCTACATTATTAAAAGGCTAATCTTTGTTTAGATGCACTAACGTGTGTAGATCAAATGTCTATAGGTTTCTTGAAAAACCTTTCGAAAGTTTCTTGGGTCATATCGAAGTTTTACGATGTGTTTTTAAAGCACATAATGGCATAATATTATGCTCAAAAATGTTGACATTATTCTTATTAAAAGACAAACATATTAGCATTGATGAAAGAACAAAACTATTTTTTAAATACAGGGAATACCTTTTAGAATAAAACATCTAAACAAAAGGTTAAAAATTGAAACGGTAAGGCATTGGGTCATGGCATTATATAAACTGTCTAAGATAGCAATATAAGCTGAATCGGGAGGATTCGATTCAGATATAAAAATTAATAATTTTTTGCCAGCTCATCTATTTGGTGGTTGATCTCTTTTTGCGGATAAGATGCACTATATACAAACTACTGCTAAACATAATAAAATTATTTGCCTAACCTATTTTAACTCTCCGCCATAATACATATTTGGTCATGTCCATATAAAATATATATATATATATATATTAGCCGTAGTCATTTGTAACGTTGCCCTCAAATTTCCAGTATTTTTAATATACAAGTAATAATAAAAATTTGCAAAATGGGCGACAGTACCAGATCTCTCGAGATATTTGGTTTTGTTTAATAATTCTATAAAAGCTAAATGATCTGTGGACAAAAGCTAGATTGCAAAATAAGTTTGAGAAAATATAAATACCAAAAAGAGATATTGCTGTTATCATGGCGAGATCGACGTTCAACTTCTAATTTCCGAACCTATGATTGATATGTATGATGCAATCAAACTTTTCTTTGAACCACAAATCCGCCCACACTTATATGTGTTAGTTGTTAAGAAAATATATTATGGAGTCTACATAAAGTCACATTTTTTATTCCAATACAGTCTCCGATAAGTGATAACAAATCGCCATTATTGAACCGTATACTGTCCAATAGTGATTGTATTTATTTGTATAGCATTAAACTTTTCAATCCGTAATTTGTTGCATTTCTGTCTTTTCAACTCCATTTTTTGGTTGTTGTTGCTTCTGCAGCCATTGAAACAGGATCGGTCAGTGTTGTAGTTGAGAGAATATATTTTTGATTTGCTTTTGCATTCACAAAAACACACGTATGAATTCTACATCCCCAATCACATACATTTTGAATCTGAAATCATGAATGAAAATATTAACTACATAACATTACCCGGTAGTCTCATTTGAGAAATTGATAATGGCAACCCTTCTTAATATGGAATTCATATATCAATTTCAAATAAAATGAAAAATAAATTCCATAAAATGTTACGCATGGCAAAATTTCAACAAATTAAAAAATATATTTTTTCTAAAGCTCCACATTGTTCTCAAGATTTAACTAAGTATGTCATGATTTAGATTAGGCGAGTTTACTTGCGGCAAGTCTTTGTTTGTAGGAGAGAGGGGCAAGGGGAAAAATTGCTCGTACCGACAATTTTCTGTCAATTCGTTTTGTGTATTTCGTATTTGTTGACGTTTTATATATATTTAAATGTGAAAAAACAACAAATAGAAACATATTTTGGAAACCGAATTGCCTTGTATAGACGCATGAAGCAAGTTCAAAAGAGAACGACAAGAATTGCCGCAAGTAAACTCGCCTAATCTAAATCAAGACTATGTGGGAATTATTATTTATATGTTTTATAGGCAGGGAACATAAAAATATTGTTACGAATATAACTTTAGATTTAAGTTAATGTAGATGAATTCCGTTAATTTAAGAATTTGAATTGTAACGTAAATTTCTACTACACAGTTTATTCCAATAACTTCACAACAACAACTACTGTATAGATTTTTCTACATCCTTCCATTTCCTCTTTGCCTATTTTGTTGTTGACGTACAATTCTTGTTAAACGTCATCATTGATGATCGCTTAATTCCCCTTTCTTTGTTACTCCCTCGCCTGTATATGTGTTCTTGTTATTGTTCACTCAATGTAAGTTTATATGTGTGTGTTGCATTGGTAGATTGTTCGTAACCTAGGTGTTACCAGATCGTCTAGAAACTTCTGTAGCGACAGGCAAGACTCATATAAATAGGGGAAATGGAAAGGCAGTTAATCAGTTGTGAATCAGATCGCGAATTGAAACCGTCAAGTAACGTAAAGCTGTAAAGTAACGTGAAAAGTAAAGTTGTGTCAATAAAATCATTGTAATAATCGTAATCAGAAAGAACCCGCGTTTTATTTAGTACGAACTGTATTGGGAAATAAAACAGCGTCTACACGGGATTGGGTAAAATCCAAGAACGTAACAATAGCTGTGTTCCCAAACCTGCAATATAGTACTATATTGTACTAGTTTTGCAATTTTTGCTAGAAAAGCGTTCCCTTACGTCGAAAAGTAGGAAAATTTGAAGTTAAATTTAAGAGAGTTAAAACCAAAATGGCGTTCTCTTCTCCTACTTTCTGCAAGACCAATTTGGCCCAGCAGGAAATAGTAAATGTAGTAAATTATGAATTTGACATTTGATTGCCAGAGATATACAGTCCGAAATAAAGCACATGAAAGTTAGCGCTTCAACAAAAGGGACACACGCACAGACGCACACACATTCGCTTGAAAAAAAAACCAAATAAGAAATTAAAAAATGGACGAACAGATGAATGGCTGCCAGAAGATTCAGATGAAGATACTATAGAAAGAAGACCTGGGTTGGGAACGTGCATCATCAAGTTCTATTGGTTAATCGTACTAACCAATGTGTGTACATTGGCCCAAAATATCTTGGGCTTAAGTCAAGTTTAGGGGATCCACTTGGATCGCTTTGACATTTTTTACAGTAAGTAGTTTGTTTAAGTTCGATACATTGCTTACGGCAATGTATATGTTCGATACATTGTTTCCCCTTCTACAGCATTACAATTAACCACTTTAATTGGCCGCTCTTCGGAGCCCAATGGGGATATCTTCTCTGCATATCTTCCAGGAGCCTCATTCGCCTAGTTCGGATTGTAGGGGAGAGTTCGCTCTCTTCTACTATATCTCCTGGAAGCCACATTCGCTTAGTTCGGATGCAGAGAGGCGCTTTCCAATGCTGTGGTCGTAGTTGTTGATCACGGCCTTGCTGTAGCTTTCTTGCCCATTGCAACATCACTTGCTTTTTCGCTTTCGTAGAGTAAACACTTACATTCTCGTTTTCGTTGCTAAAACATCTCTCGCTATCGTAGTTAACGCACGCTAAGGTAAAGTCTTCTTTCTCACGAAACCCCTAAACTTTACAATAAAGATTGAAAATATTTACTAAACTATCTTTCGTTTTTCTTTTCTTTATTTTTGGGGTTTCACTGCTACACGGTATCACGCCAATATTTTGATCCATTCGAGCCGGATAAAAATAAGCAAAACCATTTGGATACAATCATTGCTAATCTTGCATTTTCCTTATTTTCGAAGGAGAAATACATCATCCCCCCTCACCAAACACAACACCTCATCATCAACATCAAAAACTGCATCATCATCCAAACAGTACATCATAAACTCAAAGGTACGTAGTTCAGTTTCTTAATATTGAGCATACCGCGACTGTTGTCGTTTTTCATTTCGCTTTACAAAAATAAATATTCCATTTGTTGCTACTTATTTCGCTACGTCCCGTACTGGTCGCCCTACAATTGCCTTAACGCGTGTTTCCCTAAATATACAGTCCACACATTGTCTCATATTCTTGCAATAATTTGTTTGCCAGTGATCGGTTGTGTAGTGCTTATTTGTTATTTCTCACCAAAGGCTACCTATACACCTCGTTTTCTTGTTTAACTCGCCAGCCACTAGTGAGAAAAAGCACTAACAACAATAAGTACACTCATCGTGCCCTTTTTCTACTTTTCCTTGTTATTCTCAAAAGTACCAACAATTCTAATATCGCATCAACTCTCCTTGTTTGTTCGTTAAACACAACAATAATATTCTAATATTCCACGCGCCTTTTTATAGCGTCTGTTTGCTAACACTCAATCACACCAACAACATATCCATCACACCAACAACATATCCATTCCCCAACTCTCACTGTTGGATCGTTCTCGTTGTTCTGTTGATCGTGTGATATCAACAACAAATATCATTCTCGCATTCCAGCCGCCTTGTTTAGTGTGAGCCGACTAACAAACAAACGTACCAACAAGATCTTGCTCTCCCCACACATCTCTGTTGATTCGTTGTCGTTGGTCTGTTTGTAGTGCGTTAGCCGCTCACTCAACACTGCTTGTGTTTTATTTTCTTTTGTGCGGTATTCGTTATTCACTACTACACAGTGGGTGCGTGGTATAAAATTGTGAAATTTTTTAAATAATATTTTAAAAACTATTTTGTAAAATTTTTTGTCATATTTGTTGATACTTAGTAGGGTTTGGACTTTTTAATAAAAAGTACCCTACTTTCGGCATTTTGCCAGCGTTTTCAAACCATTAATTTGTTGTTATTAAAAACTCTTTTTGGGCAGTTTTATTAACTTTTTTGCGAACCAATTAATTATTTGCTCTTAAACTAAAATATTTGGCTGTAAAATTATTTGAAATTTCGTGCACCCTACTGTCGGTAATAGCGATTTTCAAATTATTTTTCGCAATTTTCTTGGTCTATTTTTGGGAAATTTTACAAAAGTTGTTGTTTCTTGATTTTATATCGAATATCTTATATTATTTTATTAATCCATTTTGCAAATTCGACTGTGGTTGCCCTACATTCGGTTCTAAGCGATCTCAAATAGTGAAAAATAGCGATTTTTTGATTTTTTTGTTTGATCCTCTTTCGTTTTTATCTGTCTTAAATAATGTCGGTCACTCCAATGACACAGTTTATTCGGGCTTCTGATAATGTGGTCAAATTTATTGCTTCATTCCACATGCTTAAGAGTCACACCATTTTCAACCTTTAAATTCACAGCTCGGAACTTCAAGAGTTGTGGTCAAAAGTCAAAGACACTTATGATAAGTGTATCGACTATTTGATGACATTAGAGGGTATAACCTCCGATCAAATTTCGTCTGCCGATTCCAAGTTTCAATCCTCTAGGCAAAGCTTTACTGCTTGTTTGTCGGAAATAAAGTAAAAGTTGCACAGCCTTAAGTCGGTTAAAACTCCTCCTGCAACTCCCACCGTCATGAATGCTAGCACACCGCAAACTACTTTAGCTCCAAATCATCAACAAGTCGGTAGTGCATCTAATCGGCCTCCTCATGATTTTAATAGTTCTAGTAATAGTTTGAATATGAAAATCCCAAATTCATCAAATATTGTTCAACCTGAATTTTCAAATCCTGCAGACGTCTCCATTTCTAATTGGAGTTTACCACCTAATGTTTCGAATACAATGCATAATCTCAACTTACCACCGTGTGAGATTGATGATTTCCATGGAGACTTTCTATCGTGGCCCACATTCCGGGACTTGTTCTCTGCCATGTTCATTAATAATTCTCGCCTAAGTGACATTGAGAGGCTTTGCCACTTAGTTCAGAAAACAATCGTGTCTAAGTTTCCACTCACCCATAAAAGTTTCGCTATGGCTTGGCAGTCGTTGAAGGATACGTACGACAACAAACATATTCTAGTTCATAACCATCTCAAGCTCTTATTCGACCTTCCCTTTATAGAATCTGAATCTAGTTCCAATTTAAAAATTCTACACCGTGGTATCAACGGCTGCATTTCTGCTATGTCAGTGTATGATGTAGCTACGGATCACTGGGATCCTATTTTAGTATATATTTGTCAACAGCGTTTACCTAAACTAACTGTAGCTTTGTGGGAGCAGAGTATTAAAGATAAATCCTCGCTATCGTTGCGAGACATGCGAAGTTCTCCTTCTAGTCCAATTTCGAAAAGTAAAATCAAAGCCCATGTAACTACTTCTGCGGTTAAATATAGATCAAAGTTGTTGTTTAAATTGTCTCTCGGTAGGACATTCCGTCAAGAATTGTGCCAGTAGTAATAACTGTAATATTTGTAAAATTCGCCATCATACTTTGTTGCATAGGCCTACTGCTTCTCCTCAATCATCTAGGATTGGTTCTCCTCACACCTCTAGTAATGGTTCTCCTCTATCGTCTAGGCCTTCGTATTCTATCGCGACAAATGTTGTCAATCCTCCACAAGTAGATGGCAATGTGGCATCAACTTCTACTGGCACCACTCCTCGATTAGTAAATAGTCAGGTGTTCCATACCTCCCAAAATCGAAATGTCATATTGGGTACTGCTATGGTCAACATCGTTCATTCCGGAGTTTCATATCCAGTTCGTGCGCTTATCGACCCTGGTTCAGAGGCTTCGTTCATATCTGAACATTTGCAAACTCGTCTTCAACTACCTACTCAGTCAATTTCTGCCACCATTTCCGGTGTAAATAGTTCAAACTATGCCACTTCAAAGAAAAACTGTTCAGTTCGCATCCGTTCTCGCCTCGATTCTTCTTTAATTGTCGATGTTAATACTTTCGTTATTTCAAAAATTTCTGGAAATCTTCCTTCAGTGCCCCTTCGTTCTGATCTAACTTCTTGCTTGCCCAATCTACCTTTAGCCGATGCTAACCTCTTCAATTGTAGACCTGTCGATTTGTTGTTAGGGGCAGATTTGTATCCACAGATCTTGAAGGAAGGGACGCAACGAAATGTTTTGGGTTCCCTCTTAGCCCAAAATACGATATTCGGCTGGATTCTGACTGGTCCTATGCCTTCGTCCTCAGTCCAGGTCTTTAGGACTGCGTTGGATTTTGCTGAGGATGAATCTCGCCACAGAACACTACTCCGACTTTGGGGACTTCCATATGTTCCCAAATTGAAGCATCCTTCGCCGTCGGACATGTTCTGTGTGAGGAATAATCGTCGTTGCGTCCGGTCAAAATTCATTTAATATTCGTAATTCTCGCTTACCTAGACTTTCGTTGCTGAACAATCTTTCTTTGCTTTAGAACAGTTAACTCCTCCCCAAAGCTCTCATTCTCTATCGCTGTCATCGATTCAACGTCAACCAATTACATTATCGTTTTCTTGCCAATTGTTTGTATTATTGCAGAATTCGTTCACGCGATTTCCATTCATGGTGGAAATCAGCTTCGTAGCCTTCTTATCCATATTTGGTTCTCTAAAATTATGCGTATTGTTGGCAATCGTTTCATCTTCTTGAGGCTTCATGGTTGCTCTTTTTTTTTAAATTAAAGCAGTTTCTGAGATGTCATTCCTCCTTTGTGTTCTGCTTCCTTTTGGCATCTCTTTCTCGTTTTTGCGTTGTCGCGTTTGTCATATAACAGAATGTGTTCTTAGTTCGCACAGAGACTTACATAATTCTAGATCCCTTTCGATACTGTTCAACTTACATCGGACCATCTATCTAGTAGCTATTCCTCGTTCGCCACATTAACAAATAAAAGTCGATTTCCCTCTAAGTCTTATCAATAGACTTCCCTAGTTAAAATTTGTAATGCTTACTTCAATTGCACAAAAAAAATCGAATTATACTTAGCCAATATGCAATTTCAATAACTCGTTGTGCTCTGCCATGAGCAAACTCTTTAGGTCCAACAAGGAATTGTTCGTCGACCAGATACTAAATTAGTTGTAAATAGTAAAGAGTAACTTCATCGTGTATTCTTTTTGTCAAAATAGTCGAAAAATAAATAATCTCAAATTGAATTATATACGCACCTGCTCAATAAAACTGAACTACTATACCTGTCGATGCATTTTATTCACTATGCAATTACTAACCCTAGTTTAAGTTGCGCACTAATCGGTTGCCACGCAGCTACCGCGGCAATGTTTAAGTTCGATACATTGCTTACGGCAATGTATATGTTCGATACATTGTTTCCCCTTCTACAGCATTACAATTAACCACTTTAATTGGCCGCTCTTCGGAGCCCAATGGGGAAATCTTCTCTGCATATCTTTCAGGAGCCTCATTCGCCTAGTTCGGATTGTAGGGGAGAGTTCGCTCTCTTCTACTATATCTCCTGGAAGCCACATTCGCTTAGTTCGGATGCAGAGAGGCGCTTTCCAATGCTGTGGTCGTAGTTGTTGATCACGGCCTTGCTGTAGCTTTCTTGCCCATTGCAACATCACTTGCTTTTTCGCTTTCGTAGAGTAAACACTTACATTCTCGTTTTCGTTGCTAAAACCTCTCTCGCTATCGTAGTTAACGCACGCTAAGGTAAAGTCTTGTTTCTCACGAAACCCCTAAACTTTACAATAAAGATTGAAAATATTTACTAAACTATCTTTCGTTTTTCTTTTCTTTATTTTTGGGGTTTCACTGCTACACGGTATCACGCCAACATAGTTCTCGGTGAACTGATTACAGTGATATATATTTTAAGGGGAAAAATGCATACTTCCCGAGATATGGGCCTTGAAAGTTCGGAGAGTATGTTGTTGTAATCAGCAGTTTGACTATTTCCAGCAAGTTCTCTTAAAAAGTACCCGATATAACCTTTATAATGATACCCATATAGCCTTGGTGGCAACTGAAAAAGGGTTGTTTTAAACAAAATATGTTCCGAAATTTCAAGGCCAATGTCTCGGGAAGTATGTATTTCCCCACATGAAATGTATATCACTGTAGTCAGCACAAGGAGGGCTACTTACGGTAATCATTTAAAAATGATCCGAGTGGAGCCCCTAAACATTAACATTATGGGAGCGTCCAACCATGTAAACCTTTCCGGACTTGGAGTCGTCGGAAACTCCACTTCCAAATATCCGATAATGTGTTCATCTAAATTATACAAATAAAAAATAAACAATAAATATTAATATTATCAAAATCATGCAATGGACGCCGTTTAACTATTTGTTTTTGTATTTTGTGTGCATTAGGTTTCTGTAGTCTTTTATTTTGTCCTTAACAAATGAAATTTTTGATTTTGACGTTTCTTCATGTTTTAACTATTTTTCGTTCCTTTACTTTTTGCGCCAATCTTGTATGTGAGAGTAATTTTTGATAGTACGCTCTTTTACTAGCTTTACTATCAAAAAGTACGGGAACGAACCTAATATTAATAAATATAAATGATTCAATGAATGACACAAGATTTGCATACATTTCGAAGGAAGATATTTTGATAGCTGGATGTTGTCAAAAGCTAATTTATGAAAAAATTGGAAACTTATGACTGTATGGGACTACCTTGTATAGTTATGCCATGGCTAACAACGTATATTCCAGGAAGAAGGGAAACGCAAATAGTCCCGTGTCAACGTTTTTCTTAATGGAAGACGGCGTTCTGAAAAATTATAATTAATAACCATGAAATGGGAAACCCTGAATGGGAAAATTCCGAAATAGGTAAAATGGTTAACAGAACCAAATCAGCAGTCCAAAAAGTGGTTAATCGATACAAAAAAGAAAATGTAATTGAAAAGAAACCGCGATCAGGCCGTCCCAGAAAGCTCGACATCAGAGAAGAACGAAAAATTGAATATATTATCAAAAATATCCATTTACCAGCTCTCATAAAATCGCTGCAGACTTAAAAGATCATTTGGGAAAGCAGTTTCAGCAGACACGGTATGTAGGTGCATCAAGAAGTGTGGATTCCCGCAAAAAAACACTTGTTAACAAAACAAACAGAAAGAAGTGTGTCGATTTTGCAAATGATTATAAAAGCAAGACAAATAAGTTCTGGGAAATAGTTATTTTCTCGGACGAATGGAAATTTAACATATTTGGGTCGGATGGACGCTCTTTGGTGTGGCGGAAAAAAGGCGAAGAGCTCAATCCAAAGAATGCTCGGAAAACAGTAAAGCACGGAGGGGGTAGAGTAATGGTATGGGGATGCATGTCAGCAACTGGTGTTGGCAATTTGGTATTCATTGCGGAAATAATGAATAAAACAGTTAACATGAATATTTTGAAACAAAATTTGAATCAAAGTGCTGAAAAACTCAACATTCGTGATAATTATTACTTCCAACAGGACAATGATCTAAAACACACTGCTATTGACTTTAAGAATTGGATCGTATACAATACACCACACATACTGATAACACCTCCACAAAGCCCCGATTTAAATCTGATTGAGCGCCTATGGAATCATTTAGATAAACGAAATCATACAATTTCCCACTCAAAGAAATACTTCTGACAGAATGGGGTAAAATATCGTCGGACTACACTAAAAAACTTGTATACTCAATGTCCGAACGATTGAATGAAGTTTTAAAACTCAAGGGATATCCTACCAAATATTAGGTAAGTCAATTTAATTGTAAAAATTAAGAAATATTATATAATTCATTACTTTTCTCCAGGGGTACCAAGATTTATGCGGTGCAAAAAATATGGACTTGCCACTATGTCGATTTTGTTTTGATAAAAACATGAAATATTACTTTAATTTGTTGTAGTATCGGATTGAATACATGAAATAAAAATATATTTTTGAAATTTTGTGAATTACTTTTTGAGTAATTACTGAATATTTTTTGATTTGTGTGGGGTACCATGACTATTGCTGCTCACTATATGTAATTAAACCGCAAATAGGATGCTGTTACCGAAAATTTGTTTGCGCTTAAAAATTTATGCTTCTGAACGATTCTAGCGTTGCCACTTTTTTCTTAATTTCTCAAATGAGACTACGTTATTAGAAATTGTCTTTGTAACGTAGACGTCCAGTCAATTTGAAAAATAATTCTAAAATCACGAATGAAAATATTAATTACATTACAATAGAATTTATGGCATAATTACACAAGGTACTGATCTATAATTCCTATTTTTTGTTCATATTTTTTTCCTCCTTTGAAATGTATGCACAATACATGTTCAGTGGCAATAACTACAAAATGTTTAACATTTTGAATTTCCCAGTCTCTATAATCTATGAATATAAGTTATACAGTAGATATCGGATATAAGCACATCTCATATAAGAAAAAATCGCATATAAGAAAGATTATCAAACACCGAGCTTATACTTCCTTTACCGGATAATTCCATATAAGAAAAAACGCATATAAGAAAGAAATCTCCGGCTTTTTTGAGTTTCTTATATCCGATATCTACTGTAGCATCTGTAGATATAGCTTAAGAATAATGTGGATGGAAAAATGTAGATATTCATAAGCTGAATGTTGTCAAAATTAAAATTATGAAAAAATTGGAATCATATGTCTGCATGAGACTACCTTGTGTAATTATGACATGGGATAAACCTTGAGAGCAATGTTTATCTTTAGAGAATATATTTTGCTTAATTTATTGAAAACTATCCGACCCTGGCAAACGTTGTTTTGCCTTAAAATTTTATTTTCATTGCAAGTCGGAATAAGTTGCAAAGTCATGGCAGATTTTTATTTCGAAGAAGAACTAAAGGTGAACTGAATCGAGCTATCTATTGTTGTTTTAAATACCGTATACTGAAGCAGAAATAATGATTTTTTTTAATAGATACAATTGGCGGCATTTTAAAATATGATTTTCCATATTCTTCCGAATCATGATTCTGTACGCATGGTAATTCACTTCACTACTTTTTTTATTTGTTCCTCCACCTATAATAAATAACCTATGTAAATAAAACTTTTGTCAGCAATAACACTTTTTAAAATTTACCAGTAGTTTAGTTTAATAATTTTAATTGAAAATGGTAGCCATCTTCTCCTTGCCAAAAACTAAATATTGCGCCACTTGGCGGAAACACTCCTCATGCCCCATAGAGTACGTACATAAAGTTTGGTGGAAATCGGTGCAGTGGTTTTTGAGTTTAGCGATCACGAACATACACGTAATTTTTATATATATAGAGATAGAGATATGCCAATCGACATACAAACAATTTTATGGTATTTATTTTTTTTATTTTATTAGAAATTGATACATATATGAATTCCATATGAAAAAGAGTTGCCATTATCAATTTCTCCTGCTTGCATAATTATGCGATGGTCTGTACATAGCATTTATTTTTAAATGCAGTTATCACTAGCATTGTCCATCACAAAATATTTAAAATCTTTAGAAAATATACATTTTTATTTTTGTTTTAAATATGCCAATCGACATTCATAAAAATTTATGGAATTTATTTTTCAAACAATTTGAAATTGATAGATGATTGCCAAATTAAAAAGGGTTGCCATTATTCATTTCTCAAATGAGACTACCTTCTGTAATTATGCCATGAATAAAATTTTACCATGTTTCAATTTATTTATTATCTGTTCCCGTACTGCAAGAATCTACTATCAGATATCGTGGCAACCCTGTCGTGAATGTTCACTAATTTTGTAGTGCTCTGTGCTCGTTTAACAAATATTTAATTTTTAACAATATAATCTGTGCTTGTGTGGTAACAGTGTTTAAAAGTGTTGTGAAATAATTTTTGTGCATTTCGATCTAATTGGAATTGTGATATTTAACATATTTTTGCTAATATTAATTAATCTTTTTAATTCTAATTGGCATTTTGTTTCCATTCCCAATTTGTTCCTTTCTTACATTAGCTTATATAGGTGCTGTAACATTTTCTTATTTTGACATCTCAAAACAGAGTGGCAAATTTTTGTGTTTCATAAGAAATTCAATGGATAGAAATTCCAGAAAATTCATAAATTTAATTAAAAAATGGCACGGTAAATGTGCTCGAATTAATGCAAAAGTAGTAGTCACAATTAGGGATAATGTTGGTGTCTGTTGGTGTTGTGTCTATTGTCGAAAACACTCTGACGACTTTTATAACTTTGTAAAAGACTTGCAGTCGGAGCTTGGTTCGATGAAAAAGGAATTTACATCGTTATCAAAACGTTTCGACGATTTTTCCAATTTGTTCGAAAAGTACAAAGAGCTTTATGAATATGTATCATCACCATCTGTGTCTGGGCAAACACGCAAAAAGGTCTGCGAAAAAGCTCCCAACAAAGTCGTGCCTAGTCGCAAACCCACAGTTTCTGTTGGGAATACAGTGCCACAATCACCATCCGTCAATATCACAGATACAACGGAAACTATTGTGCCCAGACTTTTGCTAGTGTTGCGTCACATTCGGCCTCGGAAATCGTATTGAGTATTGCGGTGTACACACTATCATTTTTGAATGACACTCTTGCCCAAATTTTGCTTGTTTGATAGTGTGGCCTCACATGATTGTCATTCATCAGGCAACCACAAAAATATTTATGGTTGTTGGACAGTCAGTAATCGATAAAAAAGTTAACAGTCAAAAATGATAGTGTGTACACCGCTTATTAGTAGTACTAGTACTAAAGACTTCAAAACCTACTCACGGAAATCGGGAACCATCAGTTCAAACACCTAATGCGTCTTCCGTAGCTGTCACTAGCAATTCCCTCCAACCTGGTCAAAGACCATTATCTATGGCTCCCACCATGAAAATGGTATTTGTATCTAGGTTTGCACCAGATACCTCGGTTGAGGATATAAATTACATATTACATAAAATCAAAAATCGATAGAATTTTTTTTCTACGTTGTTATAAACACGTCCTGCCTTCTCAGATACCTCGATACCTCGGTTGAGGATATAAATTACATATTACATAAAATCAAAAATCGATAGAATTTTTTTTCTACGTTGTTATAAACACGTCCTGCCTTCTCAGATCATATTTTAAAATCGTAGTACAAGAAAGTATGTTTCATCGACTGATTTCGAGAGAATTTTGTCACGCTATTGCATTTGTTAAGGAATTTCTGGAAAGATCTGAAAATTTAGCTCATTTGCCTCAGAGGGCTGAAATATTGCCAAAAACTAAATATGTTTCTCAATGTTTGCTATCAGAATGTAAGAGGGTTAAACGTAAAATTAACTCGACTGATAGCCTTGGTTTTAATTATGATATTATAGTATTTTCTGAAACTTGGTTAAAAGCATTCCTCCCCTATCGCAACATGATATTTATAATCAGCATGTGTTAGTAATAAATTCAATAACTAATACTACGTTTACATTTAACCGGATTTCGTTAACCCAGTGGGTTTCAATTGTCATTTCCTTTGCATATATGTCAAATAAATCCTCATAAAGTAGGTTAACCCCGTAAAAAGTTGTAATGTATATGCCGTTCTAATGTATATGCCGTTGACAGAATCTGAGGCTCTAACACCCTTGACATCTGATGCAAATATGAAATTGTAAAGCGACATAAACCTTTATCATATAAAGAGCATATCAAATTGTTATGATCGAATTCTAGATCTAGCATTTGTGAATTATACACAACATTTTTAAAATATGTAAATACCTCCAGTATGTACTCCCGAAGATAACTACCATCCAACTTTATGCATATCCATGATGCATAATAATTTAGCTACCAAAAATTCATTAATGTCATTTAAATCTGTTCATAATTATAATAAAACGGACTTCCAAAAGTTAAACGCACTTATCTCAACCATAAACTGGACCTCATTATGTATTTTATGATATCCTAAATAAATTTATTCTAGAGTGTGTTCCCACTGTTAGAGTTAGAAACTCGGAAAGATAGATTGGCTATCCCTTCAATGCTGCTGTTTAATTATTCCGTGAAATATAGTAATTTTCCTACCTTCTGGAAGAAATCCTATACACAAATCTGGAAGCTTAACTAATGTCTCGAATTATAGAGGAATTGCTAAATTAAGTGCAATTCCAAAATTATTCGAAAAATTGATTACTGATGTAATTTCTCCTAAAGTTCAGCCAATCCTAAGTCCATATCAACATGGTTTTCGTAGTGGCCTCTCAACAACAATCATATCTATCTCAACAATCAAACCGATACAATTTACACTGACTTCAGTAAAGCTTTTGAGAGGGTTAACCATAATATATAAATTAAATCAAATTGGTTTCAGTATAAATTTAGTTAAATGGATATCATCTTATTTGCGAAATAGATCACAGGTAGTTTTGTTTGATGATTGTCTCTCCAAATCCATTAATGTCCCTTCCGGTGTTCCCCAAGGAAGTCATTTAGGTCCACTCCTCTTTCTTCTATTTATAAATGATTTGCCAAATGCAATAATCAATTCCATGTTGCTAATGTATGCAGACGATGTCAAGTTGTTTATCACCGATAACTCTATGAAGCAAGCTGATTTACTTCAAAATTATTTAAATAGCCTTTTTCAATGGTGCGAATTAAACTGTATGGATTTAAACCTAAGCAAAGGTAAGTAAATGTGTTTTTCCAGATCTTCTACTCTAACAAGGCAATATAATATTAATGATACCGTTTTATTAACTGTAGATTCATTTGTGGATCCAAAATTAAATTTTAATTATCATGTAATTTCTATGGTAAACAAAGAGCGTGGGCTTTCGGATTTATAAAACGATGGGCTAAAGAATTCTCTGATCCCTACATTACAAAACAACTTTTTACATCTCTTGTGCCACCCATATTAGAATATGGCTCTGTTGTATGGGATCCCCAATCTACAATATATTCCGATAAAATTGAATCAGAGCAGAAACAATTTCTACTTGCACTGAGAGGTTTATGCCATGTTCTGACGGGCATTCGAACAACGTAGTTCACTCTCAGAATTACGTATATGAATTAACCCGTTCATACAACACTATTCTTAATTCATGTCATCAGAGTTTTTTTATTTTTTGTTTCTTGTTTCACACCAAAATTGTAACATATTTGCGTGAATCACATATGGATCTAAATAGAAAAAATAATTCTCTTTCTCCTGACTATAATATCAACCTCTATCTCTTTACTTTTAATTCATGTTTTCCATTTTTTCTGAAAATATCGTTGTTTTCAATACATTTTTATATTTTCTCAACTCAAATGTCACATTTAAGAAATGGGAGAATTTTTGTTTCTCGTTTTGTGCGCTAATTAGAACAAAGGGGAAAGAAATGCACATTGCATTATGTAGACAACAAAATTTACATCCTTCTGCATATATAAAAACTAGAATTGTGGTTACTTTTCATTCATCATTTTCAATTTTACTGAAAAAGTTTGAAAAATTTAAAAATTTTTTCATGCTGTCAAAATTAATTTATTTTCGATAAATTCTCTCAATTGTTAGAGATGGGACAAAATTCTTGGTGATTCAGAGAGTGATTCGAATTGAACAACGTACAAAAGTCGGTGTTCGCTCAGACAATTTTGTATGGGGAACTAAGTAATTACTTCATAATTTAGGTTCGAACTACGAATGAGAGAGCGAACAACGCTCGTCTGTACATGGCATTACATTGGAATAGTGACTTTGTGTTGCCTTCTTACACTAGCAGGTTAAAATTAATTCTATTGCCTAAATTAAAAAGTAGACATATTATGTTGAATACTATGATGGTAATTAAAATACTGAAAGGTAATATACCCTCAGACTTCCTAATTTCATCCATTAGAATAAATGTTCCTTTTCGATTAAGTAGATATTATCAGCCATGTAGAGATCCACTTAGTAAAATGTGTATTGATTTCAATTCTTTGTATTCTAAAGTCGACTTTTGCATGAATATAGAACTAATGAATAATATAACTTAATAACAAACTTGCTTTTGAAGTAGATTTCTGTAGCTGGTTTTCTATCCCTTCTCATATTCCATCATAATGGAGATTATGGTGTGTACGCGATCCCTACGAAAGGGGTGGTCGCCCCCTCGGTCGGCAGGGGTGGGAAACTGAGGCTTGGGAACGTTCGAAAAAATAAAAATAACGAATTTTCCTTTATAATATCAAAGAAAATTGTTAAATCTAGCAAATTCTTGCAGTAAGGTGACAGACCTTTAATGTCCAATCCATTTTGGACCAGTTTTTACATTTTAAAATGTTTGTGGTTATTGTATATTCGATAACAAGTAACGCGTCGAATGTCTCAACGGATCTATTCTGCCATGGCCTATAAATAAGGTCACCCAGGGAGACCAGCTGATAATCGATACCTCTCAAGTTTGCTGTCAAAATGCATTATTTGGTCTGTTCCCGTACTGCAAGAATCTACTACTTTTTACTACCATAACGAATTTTCCTTTATGATATCGAAGAAAATAGTAAAATCTAGTAGATTCTTTCAGTACGGGAACAGACCAATTTAAAACAAAGTCGAAATTTTTGACATTAGACTTGAGAAAAAACAGCTGTTTTACGATTTCGATTGCTATCTTGGTGACCTTATTAATGCCATGTACAGACGAGCGTTGTTCGCTCTCTCAAGGGCTAAGCAGAATGCTCGCGTTGAGCCATTTTTTTTTTGCGTGCGTTAACGCGATAACAAAAAACGCGCAACGCGAACATTCTGTTTAGCCCTTCATTCGTTGTTTGACCCTTAATTATGAAGTAATTACTTAGTTCCTTATACAAAATTGTCTGAGCGAACACCGTTGTTCAATTCGAATCACTCTCTGAAGCGGTGTACACACTATCATTTTTGACTGTCAACTTTTTTATCGATTACTGACTGTCCAACAACCATAAATATTTTTGTGGTTGCCTGATGAATGACAAACATGTGAGGCCACACTATCAAACAAGCAAAATTTGGGCAAGAGTGTCATTCAAAAATGCTAGTGTGTACACCGCATGAATCACCAAGAATTTTGTCCCATATCTAATGCGAAGTAGGGGAGACTGGGGCACCTTCGGCACTTTTTTTTTAGAGCTCTATATCTCAGTACTTATTCAACATATATAACAACTTTATGGCTGATTTTTGTCCTCTGACACTTAATTATAAAAAATAGTACCAAAAAGATATAAAAAAATAGTATTAGTTAAAAAATTTTACAGTTTTTTAAAAAAAGTCAAATTCGCCGAATGTGCCCCAACCCGGGGTAGCTTCGGCATTTGATGGGGCACATTCGACACCATAGTCATAGCCGGGTAATTGTCATCGCTATCAGTCTGGTTGAAATTCTGATCCTCTAAAAGCTCTATTAGGTTTTAATACGCCACACAATGTTTGAATTATATGGCTTTATTTTCGAGCGGCGGACGTTTACATCTCAAGGTTGCACACACCATCAGAAATAGGGGTTTTCTATCGCATTTTCGTCAATACAAGCACGTTTGACTTTATATATGCAATTTCGAACCATATTAAAGGATTATTTTTAAAAACAAACTCAAAAACCTTTTACGGAAATAATATTGCACAATCTGTATATGGCCGAATGTGCCCCACTTTGAAATGCCGAATGTACCCCGAATGTACTTTTTATAGTTTTTTTCATTTTTTTCGATCAGATTTGTAAAAAGATTATATTTTTAAATATTTTTATAATAATACACATCGTAGTTAACCACTTTTTAATAATATTGTTTTAAAAATTTTAAAAGTTTTATGCACGAAATACTTACGAAATGGAATTGAAATATTACAGAAACATCTATAAAAATACAAAAACCTATGTATCTAAATAAGCTTATTAGCTAGAAATTTCAAACTTTGTGTCAGTTATTTATTTCGATATTCGATACCTATGTATCGAAACTAGTGATGTACGGTCAGAACTTCATATCGAAAACGCGATTGCCGAAGGTGCCCCGATGCCGAAGGTGCCCCAGTCTCCCCTACACACTAGCATTTTTGAATGACACTCTTGCCCAAATTTTGCTTGTTTGATAGTGTGGCCTCACATGTTTGTCATTCATCAGGCAACCACAAAAATATTTATGGTTGTTGGACAGTCAGTAATCGATAAAAAATGACAGTCAAAAATGATAGTGTGTACACCGTTTAACAATTGAGAGAATTTATCGAAAATAAATTAATATGACAGCTTTTTCAGTAAAATTGAAAATGATGAATGAAAAGTAACCAAAATTCTGGTTTTTATATATGCAGAAGGTTGTAAATTTTGTTGTCTACATAATGCAATATGCATTTCTATCCCCTTGGTTCTAATTAGCGTACAAAACGAAAAACAAAAGTGGGGAAACTCATCAAAAATTCTCCAATTTTTTAAATATGACATTTGAGTTGAGAAAATATAAAAATGTATTGAAAACAACAATATTTTCAGAAAAAATGGAAAACATGAATTAAAAGTAAAGACATAGGGGTTGATATTATAGACAGAAGAAAGAGAATTATTTTTTTCTATTTAGATCCATGTGTGATTCACGCAAATATGTTAGAATTTTGGTGTAAAACAAGAAACAAAAAGTTTGAAATAAAAAACAAGAAAACATTTGATTTGCGCCAAAACAAACAAAGGACGAACACAATTATTTGTATCGCCATTCATCGCGTTATATGTTATCGAAAATACAACAACCACAAGGAAACGATATGCTTTTATGTTATCGTTTCCTTGTGTTATCGTTTCCGCCTACGGGGAGCAAAGCTGAATGCTATCGGACGCGTCCACAGGTTGCGGATAGTGGGAAGCCCAACACCATTCGTTGGGTAACTGTTAATAACCAATAAACAGTCGCGGACAATCAGCGGGCTCAGGGGGAGAGTCTCGGAGGAAATGACCGAGTGCCAATGATCCCTGAGTCGACGAGGCGAGAATGGCGCCCCCTACCATACATCCATCTCAAGGTTTGGGACACTACCCTACCATACATCCATCTCAAGGTTTGGGACACTACCTTCTTAAAGTGTCCCCCCTAACGCTGGGGTGTCATGCGACCTCGTGCCTATCAGCGTTCCACGGTTTGCAGTCAGGGTACCGACTGTATTAGAACGGAGCCTTGTTGATACCTGGGCGCCTCAACAAGTGTTTCAGGCTTAGTTGCCAAGTCCTTGCCATGGTAAGAGGCTATGCCATGGTCGACCTCAAATCCTCACATACAGCACTTTTTTATGGAGCCAATTTTTAATACCCCCCCCCCCCCCCCCCCAAAAAAACAAAACAATGAATGCGATCTTTCGACTGATGTTGGTGTGGCTGCCTTGGCACCCTCAGTCCCGAATTCTACAAGGTCAGACATCAATGATTCCCCCCAAGTGTTGATGACCCAAGCAATTCCCCTGGACCTCTCTTTAGCCAACTGTCCATCTCTCGACGACGTAAATGCGAGCCTGGAGAGGCAGTCGAATCTTCTCCTCGACCTTCTAGAGGAAACCGGCTCCTTCCGCCTCAGTCAGGAGAGCATCCCAAATCAGCTCTGGGATGACTCTCTCTTGTCGGACGAGGATGACATTATGGAAACCACGGTGATAAACACGGTAGAAACCATGGTGTCTCCCCTGAAGCAAGGAGGGTCCCCTCGGCTGTCGAAACAGATGCTGGCACCGATCGTTAAGATGGATGATTCATCGGTTCCATTATCTGATAGACAAGCTGACGCTAAGGAGATCGCTACCAAGAAAATGTATCGGAGAGCAGTAAATTTCTGCAAACGGTACATTGGACGGGACAGCGACTCCATCACGGGGAAGGAGTTCCTGTTAATCAAGAGGAACCTCAAACTCATTAGGAAGTTCTCTAGGAACTATCCTGATGACATTGAGAGGGACTTCTTGATTGATAGGATCCCCCGACCCAGTACTAAGACCACGGCGGTAGTCCCTTCTAAGAAGGAGAAACCTGCTGATGGCCCCGGTACATCCAGGAAGCTGATGCCTGAGACGTCTAAGCCCTCAGCACCCCCAAAGGGTAAACTGAGTACTGAGACGTCTCAGACATCAGAATCCACAAAGACAGAAGGCAGGGGACTGTCGAAGTCGGCCCGAAAGAGAGCCCGTAAAAAGGCCTCAAAGAAGACCGATAAGGCACAACCGCCCTCTGTCAATCCACCTTCTGCCGAATTGCCAAAGCTGACAGCCAAGGCGGTGACAATTGGGCAGTCGCTAGTGGTCAAGCAGAAGGTAGCGAACGTGAAGCAGGTGCCTGCGTCTGCTGGGCATACCTCTGCAGTAGCTGCTACCCCGGGTGCCAAATCTCGGCCACAGCCCACGGCTGTCAAGAGAATTAGGTCCTCGGAGGAGCAACAACCTGCTGCAAAGAGGCCCACACAGTCGTCGGCCGTACAGAGCTCTGCTTCTTTTGCTTCGGTGGTAGCGTCGAAGGAGAAACCTGCCAAGAGCAGCGATTGTGGGGTGAAAACCAAACACGCTGTCTCGAAGCAGGTAGCCCAGACACCTACAACTGAGCAAAGCGACTCTGCTGATCCGAAAGAGGTTCCGGAAGATCTGCGGGTAGCGATCATCGACCGAGCTGACCCTGACGGGTTTATCAGTGAGGATAGATGGGAGCTGGTCGACAGCTATCTGAAGGACCTCTTCCTGTCCGACGAGGTTGATCGAGAGAGCCTGCGGTTTGGCCTGACCTCCTCTTACAAAGGAGTAAAGGTTGTTGATTGTCGCACTAAGAAGACTTCAGATTATCTTAAGAAGACAATCAACAGCCTGGACCCCCTTTGGGAGGGTGGTCGTCTGGCAGCCGTAGCGGTTCGAGAGATACCGAGCGGTATGGTAACCTCGGTGTTTATCCGAAAACCTTTCAAGGGGCTGGAGAAGACACTGAGGTTATTGGAGAAGCAGAACGACGGCCTTCAGACGAGGAGGTGGAGAATCCTCGCCTCGTTTGAAAGGAACGGCGGTGTAGTCGCGAAGTTCGCAACTGACTCTGCGGGAGAGGAGTACTTGAGGAAGAACAAGGGTGAGCTTGTTTATGGAATGGGGAAACTTTGTTTCCGCCTCACCACTCCAAAACAATAGGCAGGCAGCAGCAAGCGCTTAACGTGATTCAGATTAATCTGCATCACTGTAGAGCAGCAGCTGCTGAACTGCTACTCACCCTTTCTTCCTCAAACATCGACGTGGCGCTCATCCAGGAACCTTACCTGTACAAAGGTAAGGTGACTGGACTGGGCGACACCAAATACACGCTTTTGTCTACCTCCAATGGAGAGAAGGTGAGAACGTGTATTCTTGCTAAAAAGGAGTTAAATTTAATGCTTCTTTCTAATTTCAGCAATGGAGATATGACGACAGCAAGACTAGACAGAGGTACCACGAAGCCACTGATAGTCTCTGCCGTTTATCTTCCCTATGAAGCTCCTGACCCACCCGGCACTGTTGTATGCCGCCTATTGGAGGAGATGAGCAGAGTTGGTGATATCATCTTGGGATGTGACGCCAACGCACATCACTTCTATTGGGGAAGCAGCAACACAAACACAAGAGGTGAGGAGTCCATCTTCGAGTTTATACTTAGCTATAATCTTAGAATTTGTAATAGAGGCAATACACCAACTTTTGTTAATAGGGTGAGAGGTGAAGTCATCGATATAACCCTCACAAATATGGACGACTCTGGGAGGTGTCTGAGAAATATTCCTTCTCGGATCATAGACTCATATCCTTCCAGATTCCTACCTCTAGAGCTAAACAGAAACCTTATAGGAATCCTCGGAAGACGAACTGGGACAAATTCAAAGCTAAAACAGCAGCCTCTTTTCGGGATCGTAATGATCTCAAAACGGTTGAGGATGTTGAATTAGCTGTGAAAAATGTCACGGCCACTCTTCTGAAGAGCTATGAGGCATCTTGTCCTCTAACATACCCTGGGAAGAAATCTCAGCCGGTATGGTGGTCACAGGACCTTGCAACCTTGCGGAAGGCTGCAAGGAAAGCTTATAAAAGAGCTAGTAAGACAAAGCTCAGTACAGATTGGGATGTCTATAAAAGACAATTCAATAGGTACAAGGGCGAAATCAAGAAAGCTAAACGTGAGTCTTGGGTCTGCTATAGCGAGTCGATCGAAGGAGTCAACGAAGCGGCCAGATTCCGCAGAGTACTCTCTAAGGATCCAAAATCCATAGGAAGTATTAAGCGAAGTGATGGAACGTGGACAAACTCTGGTAGTGAGACTCTTGATCTTCTATCATCAACCCACTTTCCTGGTTGTAAGGACTATAGGGAAGATGCGCAGTGTGTGCATCAGCCTACAGTTCGGACGAGGGAAGAGGAGAAGATGATAGAAGACACTATAAGATACCCAAAAATGATATGGGCGATAAATAGTTTTCAACCCTACAAATCTCCTGGTCCAGATGGTATAACACCGGCCATGCTGCAACACGCAGATGAACGGATAATATCATATCTGCAGGACATTTTTAGGGCTTGTTTACTTTTGTCGTACATACCCAGTCTATGGAAAGAGGTTACCGTGATCTTTATCCCGAAAGCCGGGAAGCCGAGTCATATGGTACCTAAAGACTATAGACCGATTAGTCTTTCTTCCTTTCTACTAAAAACTTTATAAAGGTTACTAGACTCAGAAATTAGAGATACCATTGACCGTAATAAACTTAGTAAATCCCAGCATGCCTATATCAAGGGCAGATCAGTGGATACAGCTCTGCATGAGGTGGTTGGATACATCGAGAAGAATATGGAGTCCTCTGGCTACACGTTGGCAGCATTCCTCGACATCGAAGGAGCTTTCAACAATGTGAAGCTAGAGGCAATCCATTCTGCTCTCGTAGACATAGGTATCCCCTCACTCCTTACGGAATGGATTGATAGAATGCTGGAAAGCAGAATTATCAACTCATCCCTAGGAGAGAGTTCCGTGAGGAAATCTGTCAACAGAGGCACACCTCAGGGTGGAGTTCTTTTCCCCCTTTTGTGGCTTCTGGTGATAAATGAGATACTTATGAAATTCAATCATCTCAGGATAAAGGTTGTAGCCTATGCCGATGATGTAGTCTTGTTGGTTGGGGGTAAGTTTATTACGACAATATCAGACATCCTGGAGGGTGCTCTTTCAACCCTGTCAAATTGGGCTTGCACCAAAGGTCTTGGTGTAAACCCCACAAAAACCGAACTGGTACTCTTCACTAGGAAATACAAAATTCCTAGTTTCCGTCTGCCATCACTTGGTGGAGTGACATTAACCCTTTCTGATGAAGCTAAATATCTTGGCACTGTCCTAGACCGCAAGTTACTGTGGAATTGGAATGTCGAGGAACGCTCTAAGAAGGGATTGATGGCACTCTATTCATGCAAGAACTCCATAGGCAAGAGTTGGGGATTGAGACCCGGAATTATACACTGGTTGTATACGACGATTGTCTTACCCATACTTACTTATGGATGTCTTGCCTGGTGGCAGGGGGTGAATAAAAAGAAGCTGCTGACAAAACTGAGCTTAGTACAGGGATCGGCTTCAATTCTGATCACTGGAGCATTAAGAAGCACACCACAAGCAGCCTTGAATGCAATCTTGAATCTCCAACCATTGGACATTCTGATCAAATTCCAGGCTGCTAGGTGTGCCCTGAGACTCCGGGAAACAGATGCCTTGAAATCGCTGAACTATGGTCATGCCAGCATTCTAAACATAACGCCAAGTTATGACCTTTTTAGGGGGGATAGTCATATCAGTGACTATATTCCCCCCCATAGGGATTTTAATGACATTAAAGTCGAATTTCCTAACAGGGAATCCTGGACTAGTGGCTCCCTACCTCTGCCAGGTCTGTCAATCTTCACAGACGGGTCCAAGATGGAGGAAGGCACTGGCGCAGGCGTCTACTGCAGGGAATTAGGTATACGAAACTCATATAAACTCAACAATGATTGTAGCGTTTTTCAAGCAGAGATTCTTGCAATCACGAAAGCGGCCGAGATAGTAAAAGCACTTAATACAGACATTACAGGACCGGTGACTATTTACGTAGATAGATAGTCAGGCGGCCCTGAAAGCGGTGAAGTCGCATACTATAAACTCGAAAGCAGTTCATGATTGTAAAACCGCTCTGAATGATATACGTCAAATAGTTGGGTTATCCTGGGTTCCAGGACATAACGATATTGAAGGGAATGAGATAGCCGACGAGCTTGCTCGAGGGGGGTCACAGTCGTCCAGTCTTCTGATTGAGAGATCTGTGAAACCCCCTATTAGCTATTTCATTGGCAGAATCCGCGCGTTCCATTGCGAGGTAGTCGGCAACAGATGGCTAAGGGAACCTGCATGCAGAATCTCTAAATCTATCTGGCCAGAATTCTCTCGTAAAAGAACGTCTTCGCTGCTGGATCACAACAAGAGGGAGATTAAGATCGTTGTGGGGATCATTACTGGTCACTGCAAAGTTAGATCTCTCACTTCTAAGTGGGACTCCAGTGGAGAGGATTACTGTCGTCTATGTGAGGATGAAGAAGAAGTGGAAACAATTGAGCACATCCTTTGCAAATGTCCATCGCTGATCAGCAGAAGGCATAAACAGTTTGGATGTTATGAAATTGATAATCTAGTCTTCTTCTCCAAAATAGACCCTAACCTAATTCTAGGCTTTGTCAAAAAATTGACTTGGCTAAAATAATGTCTCTTCCGCTCCCACCCATTCTGACTACCTCTCTCTCTACTCTTCCACTATCTTTTCTTCTTTCTCTTTATAGGTACACCTATACATAAAGGATGATCACAATGGACATAGTTTCCGAGTGGACGGTTGTTACAACAGCCGTACATCCCTAACCTAACCTTCCTTGTGGTTGTTGTATTTTCGATAACGTATAACGCGACGGATGGCTCAACGCGAGCATTCTGCTTAACCCTTTAGTTTATAATTTAATGAAACTTTACATTACTTACGAATTTTCTTCGTTTTTCTGTAATTTTTATACAACTTAACTTCAAATTGAACTTTGCAATTTAAAAAAAATGTTTTAAATAATTTTTGTGTTTGATCATAAAAAAGCTGATCAAAAAATGCTGAGTTTGCAAAATCTTAAGGGCCAAACAGAAAGTTCGCGTTGGGCGTTTTATGTTATCGCGTTAACGCACGCAAAAAATTAAAATATATTTAACTCCGAAGCGCAGCGAACATCAACTTCGAGCGTTTGTGTTATCGTTTCCTTGTGGTTGTTGTATTTTCGATAACACATAACGCAACGGATGGCTCAACGCGAGCATTCTGCTTAGCCCTTTACTGAATAAAATTCTTTCAGTAAACTCCAGTAAGTTTGTTGTTGTTCAACTGTCAAACTTGCTCTCTCACTTGACTCTCTATTACTGGATTTTTGTGTAAACAGACAAAATTTGGTAACAATTGTTACCAAATATCGCGTAAACAGACAGAGCTATTGTCGATTACAAATAAAACGGCGGATGAGGAGACATTAAGAAAAAAATCTTACCACATCTTCTGCTAATAGTATCCCCAGTTGGACGAAGATTCCCAGATAAGGTCACCAAGATAGCAATCGAAATCGGAAAACAGAAAAAACAGATGTTTTCCGATTTCGATTGCTATCTTGGTGACCTTATTTATAGG